>NC_133653.1:127078136-127345010 GCF_009905375.1 Apium graveolens
CCCTATGATACTATATCTCATGGTGAAAGCCTTAGATTCACAAGAATCAAGGAGGTTCACTTTGAGCTTAACAAAAACATCACCATGCAAGGTCAAAACATAGGTTTTTCACTCTAAACTTTTGAAATATATATAAGAATAACATATAGGGAGTAAAATTACTTGGATATAAGATAATTGTTTGAGTGAGAGTTGAAGAAAGAAGGGGATGGGGCTCGGTTTTGGTGGTTGCCGAGAGGGGAGGGGAAAAACCGAGAGGTGAGGGAGGAGGGAGGGAGAAGAGAGTGAAGTGGTGGGGTGAAGTGAGGTGATGATCACTTCTTGGACTTGTTTTTATGCATTGATTTGACTATAATATGAGTGGGTTTGAGATTTTACAAGAGTAACCCTCCAATATAGTTAGGTAGATTTGCATGCAAGGGTAAAGGGGTAAATTGGTTAGCAAAATGTGAGTTAGTGGGGTTGAGAATGTCTTCTTTGCCCTTTGATTAAATAGAAGAGAGTTTGCATGCAAGGTTATTCATGTAATTTGATAAATATGACAACTAAAATTTATAAAGATTTATTTTTATAAAATAAAACACAAGTTCAAAAATTATAAAATTTATACCATAAATTAACTTGTATTTTTAGAGACTTTATAAAATCATTTTCAAAATTTGTAAACAAAATGCCTTTTAAAAGAAGATTTTTCCAAAGCTTAGAATATTCCTTATAAATCAAAAATAAAGAAATTAAATAAACTCTTGCTTTGAAAAATCATATACTACCCAAAGCAAATTTATAATGCAGAAATTTTCACTCACACAAACGTACAATCATTGAATATATTTTCATTTGACTTAATATTATACCAAATTCACAAATAATATTACATAAAATGCCGGTCGTAACATCCTCTCCCCCTTAAGGGATTCTGTCCCCAGAATCTAAGAGAACAGATGAGGATACCGGGAATGCATATCAGACTCTAACTCCCAAGTCGACTCTTCGACCTTAGGGTTCCTCCAAAGTACTTTTACTAACTTTACTGACTTATTTCTAAGACTCTTTACTTGCCAGTCGAGTATTTTAACCGGTTGCTCCACAAATGACAGGTCTGCCTGAATTTCTACGGGTTCATATTCTATCACATGGCTAGTGTCATGATTATATTTCTTAAGTAACGACACATGGAACACATTATGCACATGCCGATACTGAGGTGGTAAGGCCAACTCGTAGGCCACCTTTCCTACTTGACTCAAAATCTCAAAAGGACCTATGTATCTAGGTGCTAACTTTCCTTTCTTGCCATATCTCATCAACCCTTTCCTAGGTGACACCTTTAGCAACACAGCTTCGCCAATTTGGAATTGAACATCCTTACGCGCTGGATTCGCATACTTCCTCTGTCTATCTTGAGCAGCAAGCAACCTTTTCTGAATTAACTTGACTGAGTCATGTAACTGTTGTACCAATTCTGAGCCGAGAATTCTTCCTTCTCCTACTTCATCCCAACTTGTTGGTGATCTACATTTTCGCCCGTACAAAGCTTCATATGGTGGCATGCCGATACTGGAATGATAGCTGTTGTTATATGAGAATTCAATCAATGGCAGGTGGTCATCCCAACTTCCTGCAAAATCGATTGCACAACTGCGCAACATGTCTTCGATTGTTTGAATCGTCCTTTCGCTCTGACCATCAGTCTGCGGGTGATACGCCGTGCTCATATTCAACTTCGTGCCAAGACATTCCTGGAATTGCTTCCAGAATCTCGAGTTAAATCGGGGATCTCTGTCTGAAACTATTGATACGGGTACTCCATGCCTTAATACGATTTCGTGCACATACAGATGAACCAACTTGACGACTTCTCATTTATTGGAAGGAAATGCGCCGACTTCGTAAGACGATCAATTATAACCCATATTGCGTCATGTCCGGATTTTGTTCGCGGTAGTCCTACTATAAAGTCCATAGCGATATTTTCCCATTTCCATTCTGGAATCTTCAGGGGCTGAATTAATCCGCTTGGTCGTTGATGTTCTGCCTTTACTTTCTGACAAGTATAGCACTTCGCAACCCATTCTGCCATGTCTCGCTTCATATTTGGCCACCAAAAGTTCTTCTTTAAGTCTTGATACATCTTGGTGCTTCCCGGGTGGATTGAAAATTTCGAATGGTGGGCTTCACGGAGGATCTTATTCTTTAATTCAGGTACATGAGGAATCCATATTCTGGATGAAAACCTTAGTATTCCTTGCTCATCCCTTTTAGTATTAATCTCTTCTCCAGATAACTGATTTTTCTCTTTTTCCATTACTTCCTCTTGACACTTCTTTATCTTTTCCATTAGTGTTGGCTGAAAGGTCATTGCACGACAAACTTCTTTGACTTTCCCATAAGCACAAAGTTCCAATTCCAATTTTCCAATTTCTTCATATAACTCTTTTGATGTTATCATCATATTCAATCTCTCCTTCCGACTCAGCGCATCGGCCACTACGTTCGCCTTTCCAGGATGGTAATTTATCGAACAGTCATAGTCCTTGATCAATTCCAGCCATCTCCTCTGCCTCATATTGAGCTCTTTCTGAGTAAAAATGTACTTTAAACTCTTGTGATCCGTGTAGATTTCACACTTCTCTCCATAGAGATAGTGTCTCCAAATCTTGAGTGCGAACACTATGGCGGCTAGTTCCAAGTCATGCGTCGGATACTTTAACTCGTGCGGCTTCAACTGTCTTGACGCATATGCTATTACCTTACTGTGTTGCATCAACACATAACCCAAACCCTTATGTGAAGCGTCGCTGAATATTACAAAATTCCCTTGATCATCTGGAAGTACCAACACCGGAGCTGTTACCAACTTCTGTTTTAACTCTTGAAAGCTATTTTCACATTCTGCACTCCATTCAAACTTTTGATTCTTTCTGGTTAACTTGGTCAATGGCGTGGCGATCTTCGAGAAATCCTTGATGAATCTTCTATAGTATCCGGCCAATCCTAGAAAACTTCACACTTCCGTAGGAGTCTTTGGCCTCTCCCAACTCATAACTGCCTCAATCTTCGCCGGATCCACTTTAACTCCCTCATTTCCAATAACATGCCCCAAAAATTGAACTTCCTTTAACCAAAACTCACATTTGGTAAACTTGGCATACAACTTCTCTTGTCGGAGTATCTCCAATGCTATCCAGAGGTGCTGCTTATGTTCTTCTTCCGACTTAGAATAAATAAGGATGTCATCAATAAATACCACGACAAATTTATCCAAATACTTCTTAAATACTCGATTCATCAGATCCATAAATGCGGCCGGAGCGTTGGTCAATCCAAACGGCATTACTAGGAATTTATAATGCCCATATTTGGTCCTAAATGCGGTCTTGGGAATATCTTCTTCATTGATCTTTAATTGATGGTATCCCGATCTCAAATCAATCTTCGAAAAGCATTTTGCTCCCTTTAACTGATCAAAAAGGTCATCTATCCTTGGTAGCGGGTAGCGGTTCTTGATCGTTACTTTATTCAACTCCCGGTAATCTATGCATAGACGCATACTCCCATCTTTCTTCTTCACAAAGAGAACAGGTGCTCCCCATGGCGACGTACTTGGTCGTATCACTCCCTTATCCAATAATTCTTGTAGCTGGCTCGCCAACTCTTTCATTTCTGCTGGTGCCATCCTATACGGAGCCTTTGAAACTGGTTCCGTGCCTGGAGCAAGGTTGATCTCGAACTCAATTTGTCGATCTGGTGGTAAGCCTGGTAGTTCGTCGGGAAACACATCGGGGAACTCATTAACTACAGGAATATCTTCCATGCTGGGGCTGCCTCTCTCTGAATCCACTACATATGCTAGGAACGACTCACAACCTTTTCTAAGTAACTTCTTAGCCTGAATAATTGTAAGAAATAGTTGCTCTTGCCTCTGCCCCTTAAATACTACCTTCTCTCCACTCTTCGTCTTTAAATACACTCTCTTGGTCTTACAATTTATCTGAGCGCTATTCTCTCCTAACCAATCCATTCCTAAAATTATATCAAACTCTCCCAGCTTGAAGAGTATCAAGTCGGCTGAGAACTTATATCCCGGAATATCAATCTCACATTTTGGACAAAATTGATTCACAGGAATCTTCTCTTGGTTCGCAATTACCACATTTACTACCTCACTCATAACCGTTTTATCACATTGGAGCTTATCAACAAAAGATTCTGATATGAAAGATCTTGTTGCTCCCGAATCAATCAATACTTTAGCTTTGACATTATTGAATAAAAGTGTACCTGCTATCACCTCAGAATTCTGAACAGCATCTTTCATCTTTAGATCAAATGTCCTTGCTGTTGCTTGCGGGGTTGGTGCGGGTGGTGGAGGTAATGCCAATACCTCAGCTGGCACGCTTGCACTGGTACTTGCCACGTTCATCAGAGCTCTGACTGGTCCTGTTGCCTTACACTCCCTAGCCATGTGTCCAGTCTTCCCACACTTGTAACACGTAACTCCTGGCTTCGGCATCTTGCACTCGTTTGCCAAATGTCCCTTCTGATTGCACCTATAACAGGTCATACTCAGCTTATTGCATACTCCGGGGTGCCTTCTTCCACAGTGCTTGCATTCTGGCCTCTGGAACCTGTTTTCTCCAACTTGCCCTTGGCTTGCCTGATTGTTCCCTTTTGATTCTTGCCTTTTGCCCAAATTTCCCTTTCTTTGAAAATTTCCGCCCTTCTGGAAACCAATCCTCTTTACATTCCGATCTTGCGAACTTCCAGCTTCAGACTTTTCTCCATAAAATGGAACCTTCCTCTTCTTGTTATCCCTCTCTTTCCTTGACTGCATCCCATTATTCTCAATCAGAGCAGCTTTCTGTACTACTCCCGCATAAGTTTCAAGCTCAAACATAGCCACCCTATCTCTGATCCAAGGCTCCAATCCTTGCTGAAATTTCTTTGCTTTTTCTTCCTCAGTGCTAGTATACTTTGTCACAAACCTTGACAACTCAGTGAACTTCTTCTCATATTCCAGTACAGTCATGTTCCCTTGCTTTAACTCGAGAAATTTTAGCTCCATCTGATTCTGCATGTACTTAGGGTAATACTTGTCCAGAAATAACTTCTTAAATCTCTCCCAAGAAACCTGCTGAGTGACTTCCATACCTTTTACTGATTCCCACCAATAGATGACTTCTCCCTTCAAGAAGTAAGTGGCATACGGCGTCTTCTGATCGTCTCCTAACTGTACCAACTCAAAAGCCCTTTCCATCTCCTTGATCCATGTGTTTGCTATCACTGGATCAGTGGTATCATGAAATACAGGTGGATTCACATTCTGAAAAGCTTTGAAAGTGACAATTTGTCTAGGTGGTACTGGTGGTTCAGGTGGTTGGTGTGGCTCACGGTTATCTTGGTTTTCAATTCGTTGTTGAAGAGTTAGTTGTTGTTGAGCTATAGCATTGGTTTGCTGTTGCAAGGTTTCCAGTAGTCGAAGAATGTTTGGGTCTGTGGTGAAGGTGGTTGTTGGGTTCTTCTTTTTGGGAGGCATGATCCTGAAATAAGAGTTGTGTCATAACAGATATGAATGATAAAATGATTCGAGGGTATCGCATGGCATTCTCATTTACATATGGGGTCAAGTTTCCAAATTAAGCAGATATGATGATAAAAACATAAAATAACAGTTGAGAGCAAATGGAACAATAGCACATAATTATTGAAATTTTTAAAGGTCACAGTACATAGGATTGGGACATAGTCTGATTCTAGGAATAACAGGCTTATTTAAAGGAAAGACGGAAACAACTGGGGATTCCATAGAGTCTGATAGTACAACAACATGAAAGGTAAATGGAAAGAACTAAGGCTCCACTCCATCTGAACGGGGCTTGGTAGTCTTTTCCTCTCGAAGCGTCTTCACAATGCTCTGGAGCTCATCCGCCACCATCTGAATGACATACTGGCTGGTACGGTCCCGGTGTGCTGGCATCTCCTCAAGCTTAGTGTTGACGTACTGAACCAAGGTCTCAAGTCTCGCAATCATCTGCTCTTTGGGCTTCCCTTTGTAGTTTCGGCTGTCCGGATACACGTTCTTCAGTCGGTCTATCAGTCGGTCGTACTTGCCCTGAAGCATGTCGAACTCGCGCCTCAACTCAGCATACACGGAGAAAGCAATAGTGTCGTCCGACCCAGAGGATGACGAGGAATGCGCCCTTTGCTGACAACCAATAAGAGGAGTATTAATAATAATTTACTTAACCTACTCTCTCGCATAATATCTATAACCTACACACAAATCCTATAACATATTTGGGCTGTCCAGGGACTCTAAACCGTAGCTCTGATACCAAAACCTGTCACACCCCCAACTTAAATAGCGAAATAAATATAGCTATTACATCATTTTAATGAAGGATACACAACCAATCCAAGATCTTACAGTTTAGGGTTTGGAACAGCCCATCACTACCAGCTATTACATCTGATTATAAATACCGAATCCTCACAGCTATTATTACTTATTCTACCTGAGCTCGAACATAAGCATCAGCATCACAGGTCTTACGGGCAGTCTGCTTGAATCTAACCATAGCTGCTAGCTGTAATATCAGGGTAAAGCAAGAAGTGAGCCAAAAGCTCAACAAGTGCTAACAGTACAACGCAAAACATAAATCGAGATATACCTTTAGGAATGACAATGGAAAGACATAATCAATGATAACGAGAGATAAAACTTATGTGAGTTGGCATCATTATGCTTGCATCAAAACAATTTTAAAATCATTCTTAATCAAAATCATTTTATGACGCTACGGATTACAGCCGGTGATCAGCCGCGAAGTAATCCCGAACCTCGCTGGGTTCTAAAACATTATTGGGAATCCCTAGGAAACTTTTAAGCCTAATATAAGTGTGGAAAGGACTCGCGTCTCAGTCCAGATCCACCATTCAAAGAAAACATTTATCCCCCTTTGGGACTGAAAAATCCATATTTTAATCATTTTAAAAACTGATGCCGATTTATGACAAAATCTCTTTCGACTGTAATCATTTTTATCAAGGGATTATAGATCAACTTGAAATACTGGAAATATGACAATAAATCTCAGGGCCATGATCCACTAGACTTTACTATATTAGGGTAATTGAGAGGTTTCCATAAACAAGAACTTTGACAAGGAAATTGAGCAAGGCTATTGGATAATATGAAAGAGTAATGCCAAACTAGGCTTAAAGCAATGGTTGTAGACAAGGTATAGGTATTAGAACATCAAGAAGATAAGCATCACTGGTTCCAATAGGATAGAGGTGTTAAAATATAAAGAAAGTGATCATCAGCTCAAGATATAACAGGGTATCAAGCTTTAGGGTAAGGATAGGGTTATCAAACAATCATGAATGAATTTAAGAAATGATTGGCTTTTAGGTATCAAGATAAAGTTTCTATCGAGGTTATTTCAAGAGTTGAATCAAAGCATCAGGGTGCAATATCAAGATTTCTCAGGGATCAATAGCATGATAATCAAAAGGATCAATAAAGTATTATAACAAATCTCTATTTTATCATGGCATTAAACTATCATGAAAGACTTTTGAACTACTTGCAATACGTACTCGAGGGTTCATGGCATCTCTATGTAACTCAAAGATAAACAAAAGATACGCTTGATTTAAATATATCAAAATGACTCAGGATAATTGCATCGATATATATATGAACTGTTTACAGTAAATACGAAGGTCAAGTTAAATCACTTGCCTTGAGATAGACTGGTCTGGTCTGACTGGTAGGAGCAACAACTGGAGCTTCACTCGACTTTTATGGCAAGTTTTCCCTCGTCTCGAGATCCTACATAAATAATAATAATCCTCATTATAATATATTCTTACCATCTTAACCTATTTACAACCCGAAATTAAACATGGATGACACTTAGGCCTATACGCACTTAATTCATATCCACCATTATATTTTCAAATGTACACATGTAGCCACATAATCACATATCGTATATTAATACCAAATAACATCATATACACCATAATGCCACACTAGGCTTGGATGATCTCGACTCACCACTTAAGTCACTTGGTCGCTTACTAAACAAAGTCTTCAAATTTGGGCTTCCTAACTCAATGTGCCTTTCCTAAATTATCCAAAACCTATTGACCCTCACTTGTGCCTTTTGCTCTACTGACCTTATAGTATCTTACAACTATGGTGGTCGACCTAATACTTACTTCTAAGTGTTCTAAAGCTATGTGATAAGTGAAAGTGCTCACTGGTGCAAATTTCAGAATGGTAACTAAGGTTTCTTGAGTGCATTAGACACTCTTAAACTACAGGTTTTTCTTCAAAATTTTTACACAAGACTCTCCTGACCCAAGGGAATCTCACAAGCTTGATGTGGCTCAAAGGCCTGGCTTGGGCCTTCTTGGGCCTAAGCTAAAAGTCCAAGGTTCCCCTGTTTTTCTGGGCAGAAAATGTCCTGACTTGAATTATCTTGTGACACATGGTTCTAGCTCATATCCTATGAACTATGGTTGGAAAAACTTCTCTGACATACCCTCTAACTAAGGCCCAATTGGGCCTAATGAGGGCCTACCCATGACATGGCCAAATCTTCCTATTTCTAAGTTGCAACAAAACTGTCCCCTGCTGGACAGATTTGTGCCCCTAACCAAATGACATGCAAACCTCCAACCAACTCCTAAAACCTATTATATACTCCCCATACTAACTTCTGGTAGCTTGGGCCTCAAAGTGCACATCAATGACATGGTCAAAACTCACTCTAAACCTCAGGGTACTAAACTGATTTTTCTGCAGAAACTATAACTCTCATTTTTCCAAGGCTTTGACTTGACAAACCTATCTAACAACAACTCAAAACTTAAACAAAGACTTATACATGGTATTCTACTGAACTAACTCCCTTTTTCTCAAAATAACCTTGGTGAGATAATCCTTACCTAAGGTGCAACTATGGCAAAACAAAAGAGACTACTCTTTACAAATCATAAACCTTTATGCTCTTGAAGCAACAAGATATATATATTTTTTTATAATAGATAACCACGAATTATTACCATGCAATAAGAAGTATAAATCAATATTAATACATTATTCCTACTGAAATTAAGGCTCACTAACAACATGAATCTAAATGATCAAAACTTCCAAAAAAAAAAAATCAAAAGTGATTTACATGCATGCATGCTTTCGGATCTTTCAAGCCAAAGCAACATGATTTCCAAATAAATTTTTATCATAATTCAACATGCAAGCCTAACATGGATTACAACTAAATGATCAACTAGCATGCAAAAGGGTTTTATCAAGCTTTTACTATAAAATTCACGTTATCATCACAAAATACACAAAAATGTAACAAGGCAACAAAACACCATCCATTCGGCTCCTATCAAGTCATGGCCGAATGGATTAGGGTAAGAACAACATTTCATAAGTGTAACACTCTTATGTCTATCCATTCTTGACCCTATGATACTATATCTCATGGTGAAAGCCTTAGATTCACAAGAATCAAGGAGGTTCACTTTGAGCTTAACAAAAACATCACCATGCAAGGTCAAAACATAGGTTTTTCACTCTAAACTTTTGAAATATATATAAGAATAACATATAGGGAGTAAAATTACTTGGATATAAGATAATTGTTTGAGTGAGAGTTGAAGAAAGAAGGGGATGGGGCTCGGTTTTGGTGGTTGCCGAGAGGGGAGGGGAAAAACCGAGAGGTGAGGGAGGAGGGAGGGAGAAGAGAGTGAAGTGGTGGGGTGAAGTGAGGTGATGATCACTTCTTGGACTTATTTTTATGCATTGATTTGACTATAATGTGAGTGGGTTTGAGATTTTACAAGAGTAACCCTCCAATATAGTTAGGTAGATTTGCATGCAAGGGTAAAGGGGTAAATTGGTTAGCAAAATGTGAGTTAGTGGGGTTGAGAATGTCTTCTTTGCCCTTTGATTAAATAGAAGAGAGTTTGCATGCAAGGTTATTCATGTAATTTGATAAATATGACAACTAAAATTTATAATGATTTATTTTTATAAAATAAAATACAAGTTCAAAAATTATAAAATTTATACCATAAATTAACTTGTATTTTTAGAGACTTTATAAAATCATTTTCAAAATTTGTGAACAAAATGCCTTTTAAAAGAAGATTTTTCCAAAGCTTAGAATATTCCTTATAAATCAAAAATAAAGAAATTAAATAAACTCTTGCTTTGAAAAATCATATACTACCCAAAGCAAATTTATAATGCAGAAATTTTCACTCACACAAACGTACAATCATTGAATATATTTTCATTTGACTTAATATTATACCAAATTCACAAATAATATTACATAAAATGCCGGTCGTAACAGTAATGGTTGTTGGAAACGTGTATGGCCTTCACTTAAATTTTTTTTGGAATTTATGTAAGATATCCTTAGTATAAAAACACACTGGACTGTATATTTTTATTTCACTCAACAAACACTACATATTTAATATTTATTACAACAAGGCTTCAGCCTATTTCTTAATTATGAGCTACAGCTCTTTTCTATTCTCTCTATTTTTCACTTGGTCTGGTGTATACAGAATACACATGAAAAGCTCTATTTATAGGCTTCAAATACAAGCTGGTGTCATCCATTACATATACGCGCAGTTAATACTAGCCAACCAAAGAAGACTATTAATTTCCACAGTCCTCCTCATTTTTAGGCTTAACACAAACCTGTTGCATTTTCTTCTTGCCACCTTAGCGTGTATTTAACTATCAAGTTTGAAACATATTGCTGCCTTCCTTATTTCCAGGAGAACTTATTACCTATTCAAATACTTAGTCTCATGCATGCATATAGATATTACTTCACACGTCTGTATTCACTATAATTTCAGCTGCACTTATTTCTATAAATCATGTGTTTATTCAACTTAGCTGTCTTTGACCTAGATAGCTTCATACATGTAGAACGGGTTTGAATTCTAACACTCCCCCTCAAACCCGACTTAGCATTCCGAGCTTCTCTTTTATTTTATGAAACACATCCGGATTCAACGACTTTGTAAAGATATCCGCTAAATTTTCTTCAGTCATGCAGTGCACCAGCTCCACAATTTTCTCGTTCACCTGTTCTTGAATAAAGTGATATTTGATATTGATGTGCTTGCTCCGACTGTGTGACACTGGATTTTTTGCTAGAAAAATTACGGATTTATTATCCACATAAATTTTAATCGGATCTTCCTTGACAAGATTTAACTCACCCAAAATATAGCTTAACCACATAGCTTGACACGCGCATGCTGCTGCTGCGATGTATTCCGCCTCACATATTGAGAGAGCAACTGTTTGTTGCTTCTTTGAAGACCATGAAAATATCCCTGAACCGATACAAAAAGCATATCCCAAAGTGCTTTTCCGTCATCCAAATCACCGCCATAATCACTGTCTAAGTAGCCAACTAATTTTGAATCTTGAGAATGCGTGTAAAATAAGCCATGATCAAGCGTACCTTTTTCCATGTACCTACTAACTAGTCCAACTACATACATAATATCTGGACGAGTGAAAGTTAGGTACCTCAGTCTTCCAACCAAACTTTTGAATAATATCGGATTTACCGACTCCCTCGTTGAATCAATCCTGAGCTTTATGCTTGCTTCTGTTGGCATGCTCACTGGCTTGCATTCCTCCATTCTGAACTTCTTTAAAATTTGCTCCGCATATTTTTTCTGAGACATAAAAATCCCGTCTTTGTTTTGCTTCACCTCGACTCCAAGAAAATATGACATTTGACCAATATCTTTCATCTCAAATTCATTAGTCATAACTTTCTTAAAATCAACAAACATACCAGGATTATTTCCAGTAAAGATCATGTCTTCCACATATAAAAAAATGATCATAATATCTCCCCTTGAATTTGTTTTCGTGTAGAGAGCATGCTCGTATGGGCCCTTCATGAAACCATTTTTCTGAAAATACTCATTTACCCTTGTGTTCCACGCTCTCGGTGCCTGTTTTAGGCCGTACAAAGCTTTCTTTAGTTGGTAGACTTTATCTTCCTGGCCTTTCTGAACATATCCTGGAGGTTGTTCGATGTAGACTTCTTCTTCGAGATAACCATTTAGAAATGCTAACTTCACGTCCATCTGAAAAATCTTCCATTGATTTTGAGCGTCAATTGTTGTAAGAAGTCTGATGGTATCAACTCGTGCAACTGGAGCAAACACCTCATCATATTCAATACCATATCGCTGTTTGTAGCCTTTAGCCACTAGCCTCGCCTTGTATTTCTCCACTTTTCCATCTTGATTCGTCTTGGTTTTATAGACCCACTTGACACCAATTGCTTTGTGTCCTTCTGGAAGCCATGTGAGCCCCCATGTATCATTCTTTTTTATTGCGCCAATTTCTTCATTCATGGCTTTGTTCCATTTGCTTTCTTCAGAAGCTTCTTCAAATATAACTGGATCACATTCAGCCATTAAACAAAATAGAGAATAATCAAAGGTTATTTATACCAGACTTATTGCTTCATAGATATTATCTAGACTCCGCATCTTTCGTGGTGCTCCCCCTGAACTGCTGTTTCCTCCCGTGGATGGTGTCGATCCAGGAGTTTGTTGATTTGAATTTGGTGGAGGAGTTTGATCATCATCTCCGTCATCTTCAATGTTGGAGTCATCACTGTCATCATCATCATCATCATTGAAAAATAATCCAACAACTTTTCTTTCTTCCTTGCTCCATTTCCAGTAGTCTGATTCATCAAACTCAACATCTCGAGAAATGATTAATTTTTTCGTCAGGGGATTATAGAGTCTATACGCCTTGCTCCTTTTGTCATATCCGGTAAAGATAAATTTCTCGCCTTTATCATCCAACTTCTTCCTTTTCTGATCAGGAACGTGGGCATAACCAATACACCCAAAAATTCTGAGATGTCCAACTGACGGTTTGCTCCCGCTCCATGCTTCATTTGGAGTTTTATTTCTGAAACTTTTTGTTGGACAGCGATTCAGCAAATAAACTGCACATAGAACAACTTCCGCCCAGAAAGTTCTTGGCAAGTGCTTTGCTTTCACCATGCTTCTTGCCATGTCAAGAATTTTGTGGTTCTTCCTTTCTGCAATGCCATTTTGCTGATGAGTATATGTCATTGTCAATTGATGATTAATTCTATGAGCTCTATAGAAACTTCTGAACAAGTTTGAAGTATACTCGTCTCCTCTATCTGATCTGAGTGTCTTCAAATACTGGCCACTTTGTTTTTCAGCCAATGCTTTGAACTCCTTGAATTTATCAAGAGCCTCCGATTTTTCTTTGATGATATACACCCAACTTTTCCTGCTAAAATCATCAATAAATGTTAGGTAATACCTATTACCTCCAAGTGATGGTATATCAAATGGACCAGCTATATCTGTGTGAACTATCTCCAATGGCCTCCTGGCTCTCCATGATTTTCCAACATGAAAACTTTGTCTGTGCTGTTTCCCCTTAACACATGCTTCACACAAATTTTCTGGTTCATTGATTTCTGGCAAGCCGTCCACCATTTTTGTCTTTGACAATAATTTCAAGCCAGAAAATTCAAGATGACCAAATCTTAAATGCCATAACCACGAGTTATTTTTAATGATTGATTTCAAGCACTTCTGCACTTTTGTCTGCATATCAAGTGTGAACATGCGATTCTTTGACATCTCCACATCTGCAATTAATTCTCGAACGGAACCTGGCTCGGATACCACTTCCTGGAAACGTGTATGGCCTTCATTTAATTTTTCTTGGAATTTATGTAAGATATCCTTAGTATAAAAACACACAGGACTGTATATTTTTATTTCACTTAACAAACACTATAGCTTTAATATTTGTTACAACAAGGCTTTAGCCTATTTTTTAACTATGAGCTACAACTCTTTTCTATTCTCTCTATTTTTCACTTGGTCTGGTGTATATAGAATACACATGGAAAGCTCTATTTATAGGCTTCTGAAAGGCATATGGCATAGCCTATTTGTATATTCGAGGATTTAACTCAACTCAAATAAGAATGTAATAAGTAAATAGTGGATCTATCGTCAGAGAGATCTCACAAAGTAACATCTGTCAAAGGGTTAAGAAACATTATTCATCTATAGACTTGAAGACTTAATTCACTGGAAGAAGCTCAAAAAATTGATCAAGCCTCAGTGATATAAATCAAGATTGTGGATTTAATCAAGTGACAGAGATCTCGTCAGGGTATCAATTAATTACAAGGATTTAGTCTGAAGAAAATCAAAGTCAAGACGTGAAGAAACATCACGGAAGTTAGTCACTCATGAACCAGACAGTACATCGAGTGTCAACGCTGAAGTGGTGGAATTGATTCATATATTTCAGTGATTTTCAGAAGTTTTACAGGAGAATGGATGCTGCTCAAGATTAGTATTAACTCTCTATTAATTAATTAAGTCATATAATTTAATTAATAGAATAAATTATATCTGCAAAGATTAATTTATTTTATTAATTGAATTAATTAATTAATTAATTCAGAATTAATATTAAGGTTTTTCAGAATTTTAATTGATTTAAAATCTGTTATTAATTCAAAAGGCAACTGATTGTATTAGTATGACAATCGGTATGACAATCAATAGTCATACCGAAAGTCATGCTAATTCAAAAGGATTGTCTTATCAGATTTTTTATTACATTAAAATCTTTTATTAATTCAGTTAGACAATCTGATTTTGAACTACTCTGACAATCGGTATGACAATTGATAGTCATACCGAAAGTCTTGCTAGTTCATTCTGATTGTCTTGCCAGCTCAAAAAGATTGTCATGCCAGTACATTCTACTCGACTGTTGGATTAAAAGAAGCAGCAGAAGACATTCATGCATCATTCATATACAGAATACACAAGAGTCAAGAACACAGCAGAAACAAAAGCAAATTATTTCATTTTTCATCTGCTTTATTCAAGATCAAAATTCTAGATTGTAAAGTTAAATCCAATCCACTAGAATTATTTATCTTGTTCTTGTGTATCAATCTAGCGGATTAAAATCCCTAGAACTTAATCTCAAATCGCATTTAGCATTTGATCTTTTAATTACAAAAATAGAAAAAGTTCATGTCGAATTTATTCTAGATTTGTAATAATTGATTTGAGATTAATCCCTTGTAACTGATACCGTAGTTGTAACACCTTTCAAGTTTAATAAAAGTTTTATTTAACTTGAATTTTGTTTCACCTTTTTATTCCGCATTTTATTCGATTAAACAGTATTGTTTGCATTCAACCCCCCCCCTTCTACAAACAAATTGGGACCTAATAATTGGTATCAGAGCCTTCTGATTAACGTACAAATCTAGATCCTAGACTTTTGTGTTTCTTTCACTTCTTGAATTTTTTATTTACTCAAAAAATTCATAATGACTACACAAAAAGTTGGAACCGTTAAAATTCCACTTTTCGATAAAGAAAATTATGTTATGTGGAAGAAGAAGATGCTACTGTTTTTACAAGTTGCTAATCCCAAATATTTGCAAGTGTTAAAGAAGGGTCCAAAAATTCCTATGGTTATTGAACCAGAGGTAATAGAAAATGATGTGGTGATCACCAAAGCGAGAACTTATGTGAAAGATCCTGAGGATTTCTCTCCTGCTGAAATAGAAGAAGCCTCCCTGGATGCTAGCCTTCAATTAATCTTAGTAGATTCCCTTAATCCCTTGATGAATAGACATGTGATGAATTATAAAGATTCCAAACATATCTGGGAAACTATTGAGATTATTAATGAAGGCACAGAGGAAGTTAGAGAGAACAAGCTAGAAATCCTAACCTCTGAGTATGAATACTTTAAATCCAATCCAGGGGAAGGAATCACTGAAGTGTTTGAGAGGTACAATGCATTGATCAACAACCTGAACATTAATGGTAAATACTATTCCATCAGGGAGGTCAACAAAAAGTTCCTCTTAACACTGCCAACTCATCTCGAACATAGAATCACTGCCATAAGAGAAGCAAGAGATCTGAGTGAGATTTCTTTGGAAAGGCTCTATGGTGTGTTAAAGACTTATGAGTTGGAGCAGATTCAGCAGAAGGAAGTTTACGGGAAAGGAAGAGTGGTCAGCACGTCTACTGCTCTAGTAGCTGATGAACAACAACAACAACCACAATATCAACAACAATCTCAACAGTCAGAAAGAATGGTACAGTCTTCCAAGGTTGAAGATAATGTGATAGTAGAAGAATTTGATTCTCCTACTACAAATCAATCAGGAGATGATTATTATTCCTTGGAAGAACTGGAGCAATTGGAGGATGGGTCAATGGCCCTGATTGTCAAGAGATTCTCAAATGTCAGATTCAAAAGGAATCCCAAGTTCAAGTACAAGTCCAACTACAACAGATTTCAGAAAGGTGGATCTTCATCCTCTAACACCAGCAGTGGTGGGTATAAAACAGGGATGGTTGATCGAAGCACCATTCGATGCTTCAACTGCAATGAGTTGGGACACTTTGCCACAGAATACAGGAAGCCAAAACAAGCTAGGAAGAACTCTTACGATTCTAATCAAAAGAGTAAATCTGAAATGGCTTACCTGGCAAAGGGAAGAAGCTGGGATGATACTGACAGTGAAGATGAAGAAGTTGGGAATCTTGCTCTCATGGCTAGTGATGCAAGCACCTCATCGTCAAGAAAAGAGGTAAAATTTACTGATGCTGAATTAGTTTATCATCTAGGAGGTTCCTTAGATTGTGCTCGTCGTGATAATGAATTGTTAAATCAACAAATCAAAGACCTTGAGAAAGAGGTCAATGAATTAAGACTTGTGCACATTAATCAAGATAAATTAAAAGAACAAGTGTCTTTTCTAGAGAATAGAGTTGACTGTTATAGACAACTTGAAACTATTCTCAAAGACAAGATCACTGGTCTTGAGGCTAAGGTTAAGGCTTACTTTAATTCTTTTTCGAAGTCCAAAGAGTTTTACAATAAGCAAGCTGTTAATCAAACATCTGGAATAGGTTATGATTACAATGCTGCTATTGGAAAATTAGGCATAAACTCCCCTCCTCATGTCTGTGCTAAAGGCAGGGAAGTACCACATGTGCTTAAGGGTGTTGATGAACCCCTCTATAAAGAATCAATTGCTGAACCATTTGATGAGACCTCATTTATTATTCAAGAAGAAATCCGTGCTGAAGATAATGCTAATGAGAAAGCTGTCTCCAAGTCAAGTGTGTCAAAAGTTCCAGTCAAGGTTGTGAAAGCAACTGAGACTAACTCAGACACACATGAGTTGGATAACACAAATGCCATGTTTACCATGCATAAGTTGCCTATTGTTAATCCCTCTCATAAAGCATATGGTGATCCTGATTGTATGTCTTGTGCTTTTAATCTGATGTATGCTTATTTTAATGGTAAGCATATTTCTAATGATAAGACTACTCCTCGTCAGCATGTGAATAATAGAAAGCATGATATGTCTAAGACTGCTAGTCCTCCTAAAGCTAGAAAGGAGACATTTGTGCCTAAGCCTAAACAGAAATTTGTCAAGGCTGTTCACAAGGTCAAATGTTCAGTCATTGAGAACGTTGAGAATATTAAAATTAAGAATGTTATTTTGCCTGATAAAGGCCAATTTTACAAATATGCCGGACCCAGCCAAGCTTGGGTTCCGAAGAAGGTCTAATCCATTTGTATTGCAGGGCATTAAACAGGTACAACCGGTAGTGTGGATTCTTGACAGCGGATCGTCAAGACATATGACCGGAGATAGAGCCCTGCTATCAAATGTGGTTGAGAAAGCTGGCCCAGTGGTTACCTTTGGAGATAACAGCAAAGGTTTAACGGAGGGATATGGCTGTTTGCTAGCTGGAAATGTTATCATTGAAAATGTATATGTTGTGCAAGGACTTGAACACAATCTGCTTAGCATTAGTCAGTTCTGTGACAATGGCTACAATATTTTATTCGACAAGCTGAAGTGTCAGATTCTGCACAAGAAAAGTGAAAACCTCCTTAATGGGAATCCGGAAAGGAAATCTGTTCGTAGCTGACATGAACTCTGGAAGCAATCCTGAAGTCAATTGTTTCTATGCAAAGGCATCGTCAGATGAGAGCTGGCTATGGCACAAGAGACTTTCTCATCTCAATTTTAAAACAATGAATTCTCTTGTAAAAAGAGAATTGGTAAGAGGTCTGCCTCAGCTGGAATTCTCTCCAGAAGGACTATGTGAGGCTTGCCAGAAAGGAAAGTCAAATAAAGCAAGTCACAGAGGCACTAACACATCTTCCATAACTGGTGTTCTGCAATTATTGCACATGGATTTATTTGGACCAGTTAATGTCCTTTCGATGTCAAAGAAGTGTTACTGTCTTGTGATAGTTGATGACTATTCCAAGTATACGTGGGTTTTATATCTTCACTCTAAGGATGAAACACCACAAGTTGTGATTGATCATATCAAGATGATTGAGTTAGATTCTAACGTCCCTGTTAGAGCAATAAGGTCAGATAATGGGACATAATTCAAGAATGCACTTCTCAATGAATTCTGTACAGACAAAGGGATTACCAGACAATTTTCAGCTCCTAGAATCCCTCAGCAAAATGGAGTGGTAGAAAGGAAGAATCGTACATTGATTGAAGCTGCAAGAACGATGTTAAGTGAATCAGGTCTTCCAATGTACTTTTGGGCTGAAGCTGTCAATACTGCATGTTATACTCAGAATCGAACTCTAATCAACAAAGACTTCATGAAAACTCCTTATGAGATTTTGAATGAACAGAAACCTTCTATCAAATACTTTCATGTATTTGGTGCCAGATGCTTCGTGCTCAAGGATGGAGATGATCGTCGTGGTAAGTTCGAGGCAAAGGCATATGAGGGTATTTTTGTTGGATATGGAAGAAGATCATACAGAGTGTATATCATTGATCAACACAAAGTAACTGAAAGTGTCAATGTTATATTTGATGACACTAAACTCCCTAGTATCCAAACTGAAGATCCTTCTGAGAAACTGAAGTTTGATGATATGTCAAATTCAGAATCAGAACATGGTCAAGAACCTGAGGTTGTTGCTGGTGAAGAACCTGTTAATCATGATGATACTCAAGGTAATAGTGATGGAAACTTTGGCAACAATGGAGATACCACTGCTACTGACGGAGAATCTTCAAGTCAACATGGCAACAACTCAGGGGGAGATGCTGAAGGATCATCTAGTAGGACACAACATCTCAATGAATTTCAAGGCGAATCATCAAGATCAAATCTTCCAAGACAGACTGTCTGGAATAAAGCTCACCCTTTTGAGTTGATTATTGGTGATCCAGATGTTGGAGTCAGAACTAGACGTGCTACTCAAAATGAGTATCTGTTCTCAGGATTTCTTTCTGAGATGGAACCTAAGAAGATTGAAGAAGCACTAACTGATCCAGATTGGGTGATTGCTATGCAAGATGAGCTCAATCAGTTTGAAAGTCAACAAGTCTAGAAACTAGTACCTAGACCTACACACAAGAAAGCTGTTGGTACTAGGTGGGTATTCAGGAATAAACTAGATGAAGATGGTGTGGTTACAAGAAACAAGGCAAGACTGGTAGCAAAAGGGTATTCTCAAGCTGAAGGCATTGATTATGATGAAACCTATGCTCCAGTGGCTAGACTTGAGGCCCTCAGGATATTTCTGGCATTCGCAACATTTTCAAACTTTAAAGTTTATCAAATGGATGTCAAGAGCGCCTTTCTGAATGGAAAGCTAGTTGAAGAGGTATATGTAGAGCAACCTCCTGGTTTTGAAGATCCAGATCATTTGGATTTTGTCTTCTTTCTTTACAAGGCTATCTATGGGCTAAAACAGTCTCCAAGAAAATGGTATGACACTCTCTCTGAATTTCTTATTGAAAATAGCTTTATTAGAGGTGTCATAGACAAAACTCTCTTTTCTAAAAAACATAAGAATGATACTATATTAGTCCAAGTCTATGTGGATGATATAATATTTGGGTCTACTAATGATAATCTCTGTAAGAGATTTGCTAAGTTAATGCACAACAAGTTTGAAATGAGCATAATGGGAGAGCTGAAGTTCTTTCTTGGATTACAAGTAAATCAAAGGTTAGATGGAACATTTATTTGTCAATCCAAGTATCTCAAGGAAATCCTCAAAAAGTACAATCTAGAGGATTCTGCATCAGCAAGGACTCCATCAACTACAGCTGTCAAGCTTGGACCATGTGAAAACTCCATTAAGGTAGATGTCACAAGCTACAGAGGTATGATTGGCTCGTTACTCTATCTTACTGCAAGTAGACCAGATATTATGTATGCTACATGCTTATGTGCAAGGTTCCAAGCGGATCCTAGAGATATTCATCTCGTTGCTGTTAAACGAATCTTAAGATATCTTAAGGGAACACCAAATCTAGGTATTTGGTACCCTAAAGAATCTGGTTTTAACCTTGTTGGATATACAGATTCAGATTACGCAGGAAGTTTTGTTGATAGGAAAAGCACCTCAGGAAGTTTTCAATTCCTAGGAAGCAGGCTAGTCTCATGGTACAGCAAGAAACAGCAAACAGTTTCCAACTCAACGGCCGAGGCTGAATATATTGGTGCTGGAAGCTGCTGTGCTCAGATCTTGTGGATTAGGAACCAGCTACGAGACTATGGCTCTGTATTGAACAAAATTCCTATTTTATGTGACAATACAAGTGCAATAGCCATCACCAACAACCCTGTGCAGCACTCGAGGACAAAGCACATTGACATCAGGTATCATTTTATTAGAGAGCACGTCATGAATGGTACTGTTGAACTATTCTTTGTTCCAACAGAAGAACAAATAGCAGATATTTTCACTAAACCACTTGATGAATCCACATTAACCAGATTAGTTGGTAAATTGGGCATGTTGAATAGTTTTAGTGATTAATTTAGTTAATATCTAAGATCTGTTCTTGAATGAATTTACAAATGAATTTTTCATAAATGAAAAATTCATTTACAAATTTGTTTTATCATTCTATCATATTTCTTGCTTATTTCTATGGAATTTTTTTTATCTTATCTGTTTTATTTACTCGACTTGTTAACTTCAAATATCTAAGAATATTTTTTTTTTCTCTAAAAATATTTTTCTATGAATTTTATTTGCTAAAATTCAACAGAAATCTAGTTTTGAAATAAAAATAATTAATTCTGAAATATTGTCTTTGTTTTTATAAATATTTTCTGTAATAATATATAATTGTCTTTCTACTGGAATGACAATCGGCAAGACAATTAAAATTGTCTTGCTGAAAATCATTTCAGTACACATGTATATATAAATCTGTTAATACTTAATTTATCTTATACTAGAATGACAATCGGCAAGACAATTGAAATTGTCTTGCTGAAAGTCATTTTAGTAATAATGATTGGTTATTTTAAAATCAGATTAATTTTATAACTGGCAAGACAATCGGTATGACTATTGATTGTCATGCCAGTAATAAAATTAATATCAGACTTATTATGTTTTATTTTGTACTGGTATGACAATCGGTATGACTATCAGATTGTCATACCAGTTATTTATTTTTATTTGTTTTGTTTTGTTCGTTTTTTTCCTATCTTTAAGCTGGTGTGACAATCGGTATGATAATCAGTATGACAATCCAATTGTCATACCAGTTATACTACTTAACTTTTTTTTGTGTGTTTGTTTTGTTTCATAACTCATTCACTGCAGTTTGTTTTTCAAAAAAAAAAAAAAATTCAACAGTTTTTTTTCTCTCTTCTCTCTCTTCGACCAAAATCAAATTCAACTGCCATTGTTGTTTTCCTTGCTCGAGATTTTACTCAGCATACATCACTCCTGATATATATACATACAAGTATATACATAAAGGAGTGGTGCCAAAATTTTTTCAAATTTTTTTTTTTTTTCGAATCAATTTTTTTTTCTTTTTCCCTTTCAAAATCAGTTTGTGTGTGTTGAATTTGGGTATTTTTAATTTTAATTTCAATTTCTGTTTTGTGTCTTTTGGTTTTTCAAATATGTGTTTGTGAGTTAGGAATTTTAACGAGATACATTTCTGTCTAAATTTTTCGATTATAATTAATTTAATTCGAATTATTAAATTAATTTAATTAATTCGAATTTTCTTAATATTATCCTTAAAATTCTGAAAGTGTGTGTCTTATTATTATTTTAAATGGCTCTCAATTTCCAAATTGTCGCGCATAATCAGGTTGGTTATTTTAATCCGGAAAAATGTGATGTGGAAAAATTTAAGCCTTGGATTAGATTTTTAAATGACCATTCGATTGTTAGCTCTGCTATTAAATCAAATGTGATTTTAAATGTCGATCTGCTTAGACTGATTTGCACAACCTCTACTGTGGCCGATGATTCAAAATCTTTTTCATTCACCGTGGCAAACACACAGTATGTAGTTGATGAATCAGTCATCAATCAGGCGTTAAATTTTCCATTGGACAATTTCTGTAATTTACCCTCTGAAAATGATATCACAAACTTTTTCCATGCTATTCACTATCAGGGGGTGATCAATTTAACCAAACTTTCAAAATCTAATTTGGTGTCTGAATGGGATATTTTCTTCGATACACTTTCTAAAGTGTTTGCCAACTGCACTAAATCCAACTTTCACAACATCACTTCCACTCTGCAGTATATTGGTCTTGCGGTTGTTTTCAATCAAAGGATCAATTTTGGCAAACTACTTTTTCCCATTCTCTTGAGACGTCTCACTACTGCTTTACGTGATCATTCTACAAATCGTAGGGTATCATGTTACTATGCTCGTTTTCTCATGCTTATAGCAGATCATCTTCTCACACCTGAACACAAAGCCCTTTTTGCTAACTCTGCAGTAACCGAACCCCCTCCAGTAAGAAAAAAGATTTACACCCGCCAAGACACAACCTTTAAATTCATGCAAGTTCCAGTACTTGTATCTGCTTTCATGGCCACTTATATTCCTTTACCTATTTTCAATCTTCCCGGTCATGAACAGCAACCTCAACCTCCAGTGGTTCAAGCCACCCAGGCTCCTCCAACATCAGATGCTCTTCCATTACAGGTAGTAATTCCTCACTCTCACTCCATTCCTACTTCTGTTGAAAGACCCCCAGTGGTTGATAGGGCTGACCATGAAGTTGTAGAACCACAGCTTCAATCCCAGGTCATAGAGCCAAACACAGAGTCACATTATATCTCAACCTCTCCCCCACTGTCTAAAATGTTACCCAGAAGATTAATAGGAAGTAGTGCATTGTTAAATGTGAGTGAACCCTCAGCTCTGCCTCCTCCAAAGAAAAGAAGAACTTATACTGAGGCATCTGAAAGCCCATCCTTGTCCTCCCAACAGGACATGGACTTTGAAATGGCCAATGAACAGTTACTAGAGACATTCTCTCAACAGGATAAATCTATTGAAATTCGCCATAGGGCCATGACATCTTGTACTGAGTCAAGCACAATTCCATTACTCACAATGGAACCATACATACCCATAGATGATACTCTAGACACAGAGCGAGGAGTGCACATAGAGTCTGTTACAGTGCCTGCCATAGTTACGGCAGAAGAGCAGTCACATGCTTCTGAGGGAAAATCTGACTCTCAGCCACCCTTAATAGAGTCATTTTCTCCCCTCCCAGATTAAACACCTCTGGCTCCCTCACGGGATTCTCCACTCGCAGATTTATCTGGAGAAAGTGGAGGGTAACTCGGTCAATCTATCCCTGAAGCAATTCAGACATCTATTTCACATGAAATGATAGGTTTGACCGAGGATCGGGACTCGCGAATTCCCATTGCACCACCACTGACCTCTCTTGAAGAGGCTAGGGTGATTTTAACTGCAGGTACAGAAGAACAGCAACAAGAAGACTTATCACGAGCAATTATATTGAGAGAAACACAAGCACATGAGGTGAGTGAACCAAACACGAGTGAAATTCAGGTGAGAGCACACACAGACACAGATACTGAAAACCTGTTAGCTCAAATTGCTGCTCTAAAAGAAGAACTTGCTAAAAGCCAAGCTGAAGCTCAAGCATTCAAAGCACAAGTGGTTGAACGGTCTTCTTCTTCCACCTCTGTCAACAATCAGCTGGCACTCATAAGAAATGATATCTCAGATCTCAAGAACACTGTCACACCAAAGCTCAATTCCATTCAGGAAACTCCAACTTTATCAGCTGATGACATTTCTAACTTCTGCTCTCTACATACAAGGATGACTTCTCTTGAAGATTTGGTTGAAATGAATCATTCACTGGATTCCTCTAGATTTCTGAAGATAGAGACAGGTATGGAACATCTAAATGAAGGGATGAAGCACCTGTACTACATGATCAAAAATTCGCACTGTCCCAATGAAGAACAAAGGACTTACTTTGAAGGGCCGTCTGGTGGAGGCTCAGGCTCGGGAGGTGATGGAGGTCATGGAGGATCTAAGGGAAAGTCAGTAGAGGATCCCTCAACTAAGGGGGAGAAGAAAGGGAGTAGTGGAAAGGGGAAAGAAAAAGATACCTCTGTTGGGGACAAAGGAAAGGCTGATGATGTCTATTACAGTGGAGAACATGATGACTTTGATATTTTTGACATTCCCACTGAACCAGTCTTGGAAGATAAAGATGGTTTATTTGAAGCTGAAGAGGAAAGTGATTTTGGAGAATGGGAAGAGGAAGCTACAGTGGATCCTATCTTTGAGAAAGAGTTTCAGCAGCAGCAGTCAGAGATGAAAAGAAAAGAAGCTGAACTCAAAAAGGTCTCCCAGATCATTGACATGAGGAAAGACATACAAAGAACAGAAACTCTTCAAAAGCAACGTCTTCATGACATTAAGGCTCAAGAAAGGAGAAGAGATGTCAGACTGAAGATTGGTGAAAAATGGGATGAAGCTAGGAGAGTACTTGATATGCCTCAGCTGAGCACTAACAATGATAGGCAGTTCCTACATCTTCTTGACAAGCTGGAAATCTCAAATCCTAACAATGACATGTACATGAATGCTATCAAGACTGAAGTCTCAAGGATCACAGCTGCTTTTGATAGATCCCTAAATGAGATGAGCATTTTTGTATATTGTCAGAGTGAAGGATCTTTCAAGGTGTCACTTCATCTGTTTGAGAATCGTTCTTTGTCAGAGATTTGGGTTCTTCTCAACAAGGTAAAAAGAAGCTCAGAATTGAATGAAGTTCTTCGAGAAAGGCTTAAAGAGTTTGCCAGCAGGGCTAGTCCTCAAGTGGTCAACAATCCTCATCAGGTGAGATTCTTTAAGTCTGATTGTCTTCAAATCTGTCAGCTAGATGTACAATCTCTTAAAGACTACTCAGCTAAGCATCTGGTCTGGATGGAACATCATTTAAGAACTGCTGGATACTCATCCATGTTGAAGACTCAAGCTGCTGATTTGATTCAAGCTTATTGTGAAAAGAATATTAAAAGGTACAATCAGATCAAGAATAAGCTGAAGTCAGTTGGAGTTCAACCAGTCAGACTAGCAAGCTTCACTTCAGAAAAGGATCGTGTCTTTGACAAAGAGTTGCTTCAAGATTTAGAAGAAGGTGAAGTCAGAAGAGAAGACAACTGAAGTCAATTAGCTCAAAACTCAATGTAATATGATTAGAGCTTTATGAATCAAGATAGTCTAATGTAGTTATATGTTCAGGCTAGAGGAACATCTATCTTGTATTCACTTGTAAATTTCTTTTGGAATCTGGAAAATGTTAAATATAATCCAGAACTTTTCTGCTATTTACTTTGCATTACTGTTTATATCTTTTTCTTATTTGTTAGTTGAGTTATCCTCTAGGTATTTGTTGTTATTGTCTAACAAGCAAATAAGGGGAGATTGAAAGGCATATGGCATAGCCTATTTGTATATTCGAGGATTTAACTCAACTCAAATAAGAATGTAATAAGTAAATAGTGGATCTATCGTCAGAGAGATCTCACAAAGTAACATCTGTCAAAGGGTTAAGAAATATTATTCATCTACAGACTTGAAGACTTAATTCACTGGAAGAAGCTCAAGAAATTGATCAAGCCTCAGTGATATAAATCAAGATTGTGGATTTAATCAAGTGACAGAGATCTCGTCAGGGTATCAATTAATTACAAGGATTTAGTCTGAAGAAAATCAAAGTCAAGACGTGAAGAAACATCACGGAAGTTAGTCACTCATGAACCAGACAGTACATCGAGTGTCAACGCTGAAGTGGTGGAATTGATTCATATATTTCAGTGATTTTCAGAAGTTTTACAGGAGAATGAATGTTGCTCAAGATTAGTATTAACTCTCTATTAATTAATTAAGTCATATAATTTAATTAATAGAATAAATTATATCTGCAAAGATTAATTTATTTTATTAATTGAATTAATTGATTAATTAATTCAGAATTAATATTAAGGTTTTTCAGAATTTTAATTGATTTAAAATCTGTTATTAATTCAAAAGGCAACTGATTGTATTAGTATGACAATCGGTATGACAATCAATAGTCATACTGAAAGTCATGCTAATTCAAAAGGATTGTCTTATCAGATTTTTTATTACATTAAAATCTTTTATTAATTCAGTTAGACAATCTGATTTTGAACTACTATGACAATCGGTATGACAATTGATAGTCATACCGAAAGTCTTGCTAGTTCATTCTGATTGTCTTGCCAGCTCAAAAAGATTGTCATGCCAGTACATTCTACTCGACTGTTGGATTAAAAGAAGCAGCAGAAGACATTCATGCATCATTCATATACAGAATACACAAGAGTCAAGAACACAGCAGAAACAAAAGCAAATTATTTCATTTTTCATCTGCTTTATTCAAGATCAAAATTCTAGATTGTAAAGTTAAATCCAATCCACTAGAATTATTTATCTTGTTCTTCTGTATCAATCTAGCGGATTAAAATCCCTAGAACTTAATCTCAAATCGCATTTAGCATTTGATCTTTTAATTACAAAAATAGAAAAAGTTCATGTCGAATTTATTCTAGATTTGTAATAATTGATTTGAGATTAATCCCTTGTAACCGATACCGTAGTTGTAACACCTTTCAAGTTTAATAAAAGTTTTATTTAACTTGAATTTTGTTTCACCTTTTTATTCCGCATTTTATTCGATTAAACGGTATTGTTTGCATTCAACCCCCCCTTCTACAAACAAATTGGGACCTAACAGCTTCAAATACAAGATGGTGTCATCCATTATATATACACGCAGTTAATACTAGCCAACCAAAGAAGACTATTAAATTTTAAAGTCCTCCTCATTTTTAGGCTTAACACAAACCTGTTGCATTTTCATCTTGCCAAGTTTGAAAGACATTGTTGCCTACCTTATTTCCAGGAGAACTTATTACCTATTTAAATACTTAGCCTCATGCATGCATATAAATATTACTTCACACGTCTATACCCACCATAATTTCAGCTGCACTTATTTCTACAAATCGTGTGTTTATTCAACTTAACTGTCTTTGACCTAGATAGCTTCATACTTGTAGAACGGGTTTGAATTCTAACAATGGTTATGGTGGGCTCTTTCTGCAGTCACTTGAAGGATTATTTACATTACCACTACACCATAAGTGGCCTATTGTAACAGTAAAAAAAGTGTTGTTAAAGGCCAAAAACTTTGACCGTAAGTTAAAAAAGGGCTATGGTTACACTTTTGTGAAAAAATAGTTCATAACCAATGTGGCCGCTACCTTAGGGGTCTATGGTTACACTTTTCAGTTTTTAGGTTACATTGACAAAACCGTGCCCATAGATGGTATACGCCTACACTTTTACATTTATAGTAACATTTTGAGTACTGTAACCATAGACTTATAGTCACACCAATATTTTTTTTGTTACATCAAATTGTTGTTACCAAAACGCCTTTTTTAAAAAACTCTGTTTTCATTGGTAACACGTTTTATATATGGTAACATGTTTTTAATATACATTATTTAGCTTTACTAACAGTTTTTGTTGGCTTTACCCACACTTTTAAAGAATTACTAACATCAAATTGTGACCATTTACATCACAGTGGCTACACATTAAAAGGCTATGCTAACACTTTATTTTAAAAAAAAGACAATATAGTGTTTGAAAATACCACTTCCCATTACATAACCAACAATCATTTCAATCCAAAATCCACAATGACAATCCAATACACAAGCATCCAAAATATAACTACTGCCAACAATATATCCAAGGCAATCCAAATAAACTACTACCAACAATCCAAGGCAAGCAAAATAACTTGATACCATCTAATACCGATAATATATAGCTAAGTACCCTGGCCCAATTTAAGTACCATTTCCAACTTAACAACGTACTAGTTCATAAAATTTAAAGGGTAACCATGACTTCTTCTACTCAGACTCATCCAATTAGGTAAGATGGGTGGTGTTCCTTGGCGCCGTGAACCAACTCATTGGCAGCGTCAACACCATCAGTTTGCAGAGTTTTCTGGAGCCCATGACGGTTGTTAGAGCAGCACCTCCTTTTGTCAAAATTCCTTGGTTGATCTTCCAAGAGCATTAGGGGAAAAATCTAATAATACATCAGATGTAAAATGCTACTTCATTCGGATAAAACTTATAGACCCTAGTGATGTGAAACATCCTATTTAATTATATTAAAAGGATATTTCACATCACAGGGAATTTTATTCGAATGATGTAGCATCTTACATCTGATGCAATGTGAGATTTTTTCACGTCTTCCACTTTCCATGCTGGCCTAAGTCAAAATTAACATGTCAGAGAGTGAGATAACACATTTGATTCAAACATGAACTACGGAGAAAATTTACCTTTAAATTTCTTGAAAAAATTACTCATAGTTCAACCACATTCACAAGATTGTGGAGGTTTGCTAGGACCTTGCCTTCAAACCCATTCCTATCAAGCTGACTATTTCAGATGAAATTATGTGTCATGATCAGGAATTAAGGATTGTATCTAGAGAAAAGTGGAAGTGTATCTTTAACAAAATTAGGTGATTTTGTGTGGCGAAGATAACTCACAGAACTTCCACTGTCTGAATTTCTGCAATTGAATCAGGAATGCTGCCACCTAACCAGTTTCCATCAAACAGCCTGCATTGTTACACAAGAAGCATTAGTGTAATAATTAACAAAGTAACAAAAACAGTGATCCTCAATTGTAATAATTAACAAAGTAACAAAAACAGTGATCATGTAAGCTGATTTTTGTTGAAATGGCTACAAGAATTTTGTACATTAAACACCCTTTTGTAAGATAACAGAGAAACTCATCTCGAATGCACAAACCAGTAATTGATTAAAACACGAGAAAATTTGATTATTTTTTACTGATTTTCAGGAATCAGTAATTTGCTCGGCTGCTAATAAAAACTCGGTCAAAGTCTAGTTTTTTCATAAACTTAAAGGGAACATCTTGTTTGACGTCGTTTTAATTTTAGCAACAAGATTATTATATTTATCCCTTATTTCACACTGGTCGCCTCTGAAAAACACATTATGTCCCTTCTTTAGGAGCTGTCCGACACTTAAAAGGTTGTGTTTTAAACCTGGAACATAGTAAACATCATGTACATATTTCAGGCCTTGTTTGGTTTGAATTAGGACGTCACCACATCCTTGTACCAAGTGTCGCTTATCATCCCCTGTTTTCACCTCGCGCTGGACAGATTTATCAAGATTAATAAGATTGGTTTTGTTCCCAGTCATGTGGTGGCTACATCCACTGTCTACATACCATATGTTATCGACAGAGCTCTCTTGCTCGCTGAACATAACAAGAACAAATTCTTCATTTTTAGTGTCAGAATTCTCATGTAAGAAACTTGACTCTTTTCTTTCATTTTTCAATCTTGAGTAACAATCCTTTCTTAGATGACCAAATTTATGACAATAATTGCATTGAATTTGAGAGTGATGGTTCCCTCGTCCTCTGCCTCCATATCGTCCACGACCTCTTCCTCTTTCATTATGATAGCCTGGATTTGTTTCTTGATTTGATTGGGACAGATAATGTCCTGTTTGTGTCTTTCCTCTTGTGTAAAAATTTGACTGACTTGTACCTCGTCCATGAATATTTCCTCTGCGTCCCCATCCTCGAAAACCTCCACGATGAAATTCTTGTGTTTGAAATGCTTCTTCAGTAGGTGTATCAAATTGTTTGATCTCAATTCGTGAGATTGCAAGGAACCCAGTAATGATTCTGGAGAGAGTTCGCCTAAATTCTAGGACTCTTCAATCGCAACGACGACATGTTCATAATTCTTTGTCATGCTTCGAAGAATTTTTTCCACGATTCTCTGATCTGGAAGATTTTCTCCATTAACTTTTAGTTGATTTGAGATTGAAATAACTCGATTAAAATAGTCTTCAACAGATTCTCCCTCGTTCATTCGAAGCAAATCAAATTCTCCTCGTAAAGCTTGTAGCCTTACCATTTTTACCTTTTCTTCTCCCTTGTATGCTGTACCGAGAATATCCCAGGCCTGTTTTAATGTAGTTGCTGCAGAAATTCGTTCAAAAATTACTTCATCTACTGATTGATAAATAAAATATAGGGCCTTTTTGTCCTTCTTGCGACTTTCCTTTAAAGCTGTTAGTTGTTGTTGATTGAGCGTCGTTTGATCCGCTAGATCATTGTAACCATTCTCAATAATTTCCCAGAGATCTTGATAACCAAAGAAGGTCTTCATCATAATACTCCACTGGCTGTAATTTTTTCCATTCAAACGGGGAAGCTGGGGTTGTATTGAGTTATTGTTGGGGGCCATTCTTGTATGAAACAATTAGGAAGTGTATGAATATTGTGGTGATTAATAACCCGGGACCTGTGGGTTACGGGCTCTGATACCAATTTGATGGGATTAAAGTGCAGAGAAGAAACTTGTTCTCTGAAGAATTGATTACATTATCTCAGCAAATTTAGTTCCTATTTATAGGATTACAAAATAGCAAATACATTGAATTATATGGCTTTCAATATCATGGGAATTTGAAAGACCTGTAACTACTTACATACCAGATACATGAATGGTATTAATAGTACATATATGTCCGAGAAAACAAGTCAAAGCTCCAGGAGGTTCTAGCTTATACTTCCAACAGCTGGCACACCGATGGTTATTGGTTATTCTTCATATAGGCTTCACCTCTGCTCCTCTGTGTACCAACTCTTCACTATCAATGGTTACAGGGTTTTATATTCCTGAGTTAGCAGATGTAATCATCAAGAAAAACTTGGATACATGATTACCTACCATGCAAATCCAACTTTTGGGAATCATGGTAAAATTTTGAACTTGCATTGTACAACGTCTAAATTCAAGATTTTATTAAGTCTACATTTTTCTTTCATTTTTGTTTTGTAAATTTTAATAGGTAGGAAACGGGATCATGAATGATGCTATAGACAATAAAGGAACATTTAATTATATGTGAAGCCATGCAATAATTTCAGATGAAATTTATCGAGGACTTAAACGATACTGCACTAGTCCATACTATAACAGATTGAAATGTAATGCCATACAATCTAAAGTTGACAGAGAAGCTGGAAATATTGATTTTTACAATATTTATGGTCCTGTATGCTCACATTACTCAAATGCATCAAGGAAGAGTAAACACACTTGTGTTTATGATCCCTGTGAACTTTCATATGCTAGAAACTATCTTAATCTTCCCAAGTACAGAAAGCATTGCATGCAAACCTAACTAACCTGCCATACACTTGGGATGCTTGCAGGTTTAATCTTTACTTGACCGTTTGTTCCTCTTTATTTATTGATACAAGTTTTATGCATCATTGAGAATGTTAGTTTATTTCTTATAACTTTCACTTTCAGTGCAATGGTTAATGAATACTGGACAGATAGCCCATCAAGCATGTTCCCAGTGTACAAAAGGCTCATAAACTATGGCCTCCTAATACTCATTTACAGGTAATTAAATACTTAGTAGCAGGCGACTTCGTATCAGCACAGTTCAATTTCCTATTTGTGAAGACCAAAGTCCAACATTTTGAGTTTGAACATGTTGTGGACAGTGGTGATATGGACGCAGTGGTTCCCGTGACCAGTACACGATATTCCCTTGAGGCCTTCAATCTTAAGATACTAAAACCTTGGAATTTCTGGTTGGATGATACTGGATATGTAAGTCCACTAACTACAAGCTGTTATGTTTTTCTCTCTTGCAAAATATTAAATTCCCATGTTAATTTAGGCCTTTATTTTCATCAGCTGACCTAGTCCATTCTGCAGGTTGGTGGATACCAGATTGTTTATCAAGGATTGACCTTCTCAACAGTCCGGGCTGCTGGCCATGAAGTCCCATGTGTTCAGCCATGCAGATCTTTATCTCTTTTACAAATATTCATAGCAGGACTCCAATAAAGTTAAGACTCTGTAACATTATAGTTGATACTATAACAGAAGTCTTCTAGAAACGATCAGCATCTGTTTATGAAATGTAGTTACAAATTTTCCTTTTTTTTTCGTGTGATGATTGTTTATAAATTTTTTGCCTGTAATAATTGCTGACTATTTATGAGAAACAATGAATGATGAATGACAGGGCCATCTTAGAACTGTTTCCATTTACCTTGCATTTGCTAAAGTTCTCTCTTTTTGTCATTTTTTACTACACCAATTTCAGTCATTTATGATATTGATACTTGTGAAACAATCAATAATGTTTATTGTAATTGAAACTGTAATTGCCATAATAGTTTGGATTAAATGAAAATTTCTTTATAATATCTTAAATCAATTTTGTCCAACTTTGTGTCAAAAATTTGGAATTAGGGCCACAGAGTCTTCACATCCTACTCAAGTCTCCAAGATATCAAAAACTTGTGTCATGTTTTCTATATAAGTTAGGAAAGTAGTTCGTCTGTATTAGCTGAGCTGTGGACAAAGCCAAACAGGTAGCCCATACTGGTAGACGGTTGTAGAGACAATATTTTGTTAAGATAAGTATATCAGAAGCCATATGAGGTTATAAACAACACCCAACAAGTATTGTTGCAAACATAAACATAGTGATACTTCCAACATTCTCACAAATTTTCATTTGTTAAATGGATTTTTCTAGCATGTGCCCAACTAAGAAAGTGTAATAGATGAGTTTAAGAATTTGATTGGTGAAGAAGTAGAACTCATTAATAATGATGGACCTCTGCATGCACAAAAATCTCTACCAATCAAATTTTTACAACTCATCTATCACACTTTTTTAGCATGTGCCCATGGACACACACTAGACAAACCGTTGTTAAATTGGGGTAAACAATGTAGATGAAACAAGATTACCAGTTTTCTTGTAGGAAGAATGACCAATATCGCAACCCTTCCGCTGCTTCTAATGTTATGCATTGTGTCCTCTATACATAGTTATGGTGGAAATGGATATGATCCTCTCGGTAAACTTATTGAGGAACAGAAGTCGTCTGAAAAGGCATTTCATCTTGACAATAACATTCTACAAAACGAGTATTTTCCAGTTTATATAGGCCCTCAAGATGGACTGAAGGAAGCGGATAAGATTTTGGCATTGCCAGGCCAACCAGAGGGGGAAAGTCTTAACCAGTACTCGGGTTATGTGACTGTTGATCCTACAGCCGGTAGAGCACTATTTTATTACTTTGTCGAATCCCAGGACTCCTCTAGCAAGCCTCTTGTGCTGTGGCTAAATGGAGGTAATACTGAATGATAAATGTTTAAAGTCTCCCAAGTATGACCCATTTTATTTTCGGGTTAAATATCAAAGTGGTCACTCAACTGAACGTCATATATCAGTTTAATAATCAAAGTTAACGGAGTACATATGAATCACTAAAGTCATAATAAATATCATACATATACCTCAAAATATGTGCTCGAAAATTAAAATTTATTTTATGGAGTTCTATATATTTTTCTTGAATCCTATTACAATCAAATGAAAATGTATGAATTCTAGTATTTTCTATAATATAATAAGATTTTTTAAAATTTATCTACTATTTATTTTTAATTTTGTAGTCATTTGCTTTATTTAAATAAAAATAATTAGTAGATAAATTTTTAAAAATCTCAAAAAATCATCTAAAATACTATGAATTTATAACTTTTCATTTAGTTGTAATAAGATTTAAAAAAAATGTTTAGAACTCCATAAAATAAATTTTAATTCTCGAGCACATATTTTGAGGTATCTGTTTGATAGTTATTATTACTTTAGTGATCCAAATGATACCCCGTTAAGTTTGATGATTAAACTGATATATAACCTTTAGTTGAGTGACCACTTTGATATTTAACCCTTTTATTTTCTTGCAATAAAATTGATAAATGTTTAAATTCTAAATAAATGGAAGGACCTGGTTGTTCTTCTATCGGAAGTGGAGCAATGATGGAACTTGGACCCTATAGAGTCAATAGTGATCGTAAAACCTTGTCCAAAAACAAATTCGCTTGGAACAATGGTGAGTAGTATCTATTTCCCGCACTAGTACGTACACATTCCCTTTATTTTTTGGCTAAATGACCTGTACTTACATTGTGCTATCAGTCACCTGTTGAAATATTACTGTCATCCGCATTCCATGATAGTTGTTCTATTCGCAATGCAGTGGCAAATATTCTTTTCCTGGAATCACCGGCTGGCTAGGATTTTCTTATTCAAATATAACATCAGACTACGTAACTGGAGATAAACAAACAGCAGTAGATACTTATACTTTTCTTGAAAACTGGCTAGAAAAGTTTCCTGAATACAAAACACGGGATTTTTTCATAGCTGGAGAAAGCTATGCAGGACATTATGAGCCTCAATTCGCGCAACTTGTACTTCATAACAACATAAACACCAGCCAAACAGTCATCAACCTAAAAGGAATAGCTGTAAGTTTCTGTTCTTGCAACCTTTTATCTCTATCTGGAATTGGAAGACTAACATGAATTTATAAATGATGTTAAGATTGGCAACGCATACGTCAGACTACAAAGCAAAATTTGAAGGAATGTATGACTTCTTATGGTCACATGCTTTCATTTCCGATGAAGTTCATGATGGCATCACTTTAAACTGCAATTTTACTTCATATGAAATGATTTCAGACACATGTCAAGCTTCTCGCAATCAAGCAAAAATTGGCGAAATATTTATTTATGATGTATATGCTCATTTATGTACCTCGCCTCCAAGCAGTTCTCCATCGGTATGATTCTGATTATTAAATTTTAAACTATCATTATTCTGACTATTAAATTTTAGATTATTAAATATATAATATTTTATAAAGTTTTTTCTAGTTTTCTTATAATCAATTATGTTTTTGGAACAGCTATCAGCATTTGATCCATGCTCAGATGATTATATATTGACGCCTACTTACATTCCCCTGAAGTTCAGAAATCACCTCATGCAAATGTCACAAATCTTCCATATCCATGGGAATCTTGCAAGTAAGTCTTTTCACTCAACAAAAAATTTCGCCTGTTTACATATACAGAGTTGAAGAGGGTTGAGTGTAAAGTAGTTCTTCATGGCTTAATATTGATCTGCATTTTATTTGATTGCAGCATAAACATTAATATTGATTGGCTGGACAAGCCATTAACAGTCTTGCCTGTCATCAAGGAACTAATGTCCAGTGGCATCAGAGTTTGGATCTACAGGTAATCTGATTAATGCTATCAACTGAACACTAACAATATTTTACCCCAAAAGAAAAAAACTGAACACTAACAATGTGCTTTCAAGTTTTAAGTAATGCACATTAAATTGCAGTGGGGATACAGATGGTATAATTCCAGTAACCTCAAGTAGATATGCCATTGACAAACTCCAGACGTCGGTTAGGACTCCATGGTACCCCTGGGTCACCCAAGGCGAGGTACGAAGAGCCCAAAAAACTTGTTAATAAATGCGTTTTTTTCCCAGTTCTTTAGTTTAGAAAGTACTGAGACAGCCCCCTGACCCTTGTCACATTTTCAAGGTGGGAGGATACGCAGTTGGATATGAGAACTTAACATTTGTGACAATTAGAGGTTCTGGACACTTTGTTCCTAGTTATCAACCATCTTGCGCTCTTTCCTTCTTTACGTCATTCTTGGAAGAAAAGCTTCCACCTTCGCAATGAAACTGAAGAATGGACTGCATTGATGTTAACCAAATGCTGAGGCGTGTATTTTCTTCTCTACATTTTTCCTTCTGCTTGCAACTTGATGAATGAAATTCAAATTTTTTTACAGCTTTTATTAGTCCTCGGATATTCTGCGTTTGTGTTTTTCTTCATCTACTTCATTGTACTAAAGCTAACGCTATCTTGCTTTATTTGAAAGCACGCATACAGTTCATAAAAATGAAAAACATTAATGTTCTCTGAATTTATTTTTTTATGTACTCTGAGAATCTCGACTTCGTTAATAATTAAGCTAACCAATAGTAGCTAAAAATTTACTTATCTCCGTCTCACTATTCCAGTCCCTTTTTTTTAAAAAAATCCAATAATAATTTTCCAGTTTATATTTTTGATGCAAATATGTTAGACATTATTTTAAAATTATCCTTCTTACAAATTGTTTAACAATTAATATGATATGAGTAAGAATCTATATTCATGACATGAGCTATAAACAAAATCATTACAAAAATTATTAATAATCTTGAGCTTAATAAACAAGTTTAGAAATATTGAAGAGCTCTCGCAATTTGTATTTACCAGCACCATATATCACATGTTGACCAGACTTCGCTGAATGACACGTGGAAATATATTAAAGAGGATAGTCTTGTCAACCTCTTACAAGGAGGTGACACATGTCCTCCTCTAAATAGGAGATGACATCTGCCCACCTCTTACTAGTAGGTGACTCATGTCCATCTCTAACTAGGAGGTTACACCGGTCCCCCTCTCAACAAAAAGGGAGTCCTGTCCAATTCTCCATCGAGAAGGGAGTCATGTCCATCTCTCAACAAGACAAGAATCCTGTCCACCTCTCCAACGAGAAGGGAGTCATGTCCATATTTGAACGAGACATGAGTCATTTCCACCTCTCAACAAGAGGGGAGTCCTGTCCTCATAAGGGAGTCCTCTCCTCATATCACGCATGACCTCATATTAGTAGAAGGGGTGACCTAACATCATATCACTATGAGGGGTAGCCTGTCCCCATATTATCAATAGATTAGTCATGCACCCATATTAACAAGTAAGGAGTAATCTCTTCATATTTCAAAGAGGCTCTAAGAGACCAGTTGGAGTACAAACTCACATACAAGCAGGAAATAAGATATAATTATAACAAGTTATGACTACATGATCCCACAGAGGCACATCATAGAGTCCTTGCAATACTATATTACACTTGAAAGAACCTCTTCGAGGTCTGCATTACTTACATATTTCTGACATCACATCACATCAAAACAATCTATATTACAATACAAGGACTGAAGACATGCAATCCTTGCTCTAAAAGAAGATACTTCGCTATCAACTTATATAAATATTCTCTATTTGACTTGAAGACCCATGACCAGGCCTCATGGGGTCGCATGAGAGGAAGGATCGCTATACATCCTGTGATCGCACGTATTCTTCATAAGGCCACATCGCATGACCAGACTCTAAGAGGTCACATGCGAGACTTGCAGGTGTTCTCGTGCCTCACCAACGAGATATATTTTCCTAAATCCATGATAGCCTATTACAGCCTAATTAGTATTGAACCATGGACAAATATGTGTTTTCTACAAATGACCCCATATTCAACGAACATAGGCCTTGATGAACTGGACTAAACCCAAGCCCATCTAGATAACTTGTCCTCTAAGAATTACGTGTGGCATGAACCCCTATAAAAGGGTACATAGCCCTCTTGTTTACGGATGATCAAAAGTTTGAAATAAGTGAGAATAATCAGTATTCTTCTGGCATTCTAAGAATCATTAAACAAAATCAGCTACAACATCCATCAATTTCCGTCCCGAGTTCTTTTTTTTATGAACAAATTCAACCCCCATTTCAGATATATATTTTATTATTTAAACCCGTATATCCAATCTTTCAAATAAGAACGTGAAAAAAATATCCAAACCCATTAGAATTCTTCAATCTGAAGTCGTATATAATTCCCGGTCCTCTCGTAAAGCCTATAAATATCACCTCCTGCTATTCATTATTCACATCTTCTTAAGAACACAAATAGAGAAGAATTAAGGCGTGCTCCAAGATCTACGGGAATTTTTTAAAAGCAGAGTACGCGTCTTTTGAGTTCTTCGTGTTCATTTGGATCTTCATCCTCTTTACTAGACTCCGTACAAGGTTTGTAAATACAACCCTTTCAACCATTTTTCTTTCCTATTTTACTTGAATAATCACCATGTTCTTCATGCTCGCATAATCACTCATTTACATGCTTCATACATGCACATGTGTTCATATTTTTATTGAATCATCCACCCCCCATATTTTTATCTTTATCTTGAAGAGAAGTGACAGCGAGCATACCTACCCGCGTATGCAGCACATAAGGTTTGAATTTGTTGTATGAATAGAAAGGCTAATGCAGGGCAACCCCCGGTTTATTGACATAAATCGTAATCTTCACCTCCCAAACGAAAACGTTACTAAAGATAGTCATCCATATGCTTGGAGATTAAAGAAGACGACTCTCTCAAGCTCTACCTCCTCTCGCATTCCTTTATCAGGGACACGACCTTTAACTAAAGAACAAGTTTCAGGAAAGCTCCACGCTAAAAGGAGTGCTCATTCTTTTTCGGTCTTCCTACCATCACATATTGGGGCACATGCTAAGGCACCCAAGATACACACTTAGACTCACCAAGGGGCTCTACCCATTCTTGAGACCCAAGCAAAGGAGCCCTTCCTCACATTGAAATAACATAAGAGAATTCGAGAAGGAGGAAATAGATGAGGGAGAGTCCCTTGGCACAAAAGAGTTAAAGGATGTCACCCGTGTAGTTGACATGTGCCACTATGACTACATTCATGTACTTTTTGATGGTGAAGCTTATAATCCTCCTAGGCTACCGATGCTTGAAGGGACTATGTATCCCTAGGAAAAGAAGAAGAAGCAAGGGCTCACACTCTGTTGCAGAGATCTCTCAACCAGCCTTAAACAACACACTCTAGGGAAGGCTGTTGAACGAGATCAAGTTAAAGGCCGCGTTATTCTTCCTCAAGAGCATATGCGATATTAACGCTTCAATCATAAGGAGAATGGGGGCAGGCCACCTCGTATGGTTTTAACCAATTCACTCCTTGAACTTGGAGTTTTGTCGCCTTTCCACCCCTTCATTCGAGAGGTGTGATAATATTTTAAGGTTGCTCTCATCCAGATCAATTTGAATGGGTATAGAATTATGATTGCACTCTACATCTTGTATGACATTGAGGGATACCCCAAACTGATGGCTGAGTAACTCCACTACTTTGTCACTATAAAGCAATCTGGTGCTAATGACTATCGCTATGTTTACTTCACTGTTCGACCCAAATTCTATGAAAAAATTTAGCTATCGAAAGTCCAAGCAATTCTGAAGACTGGAAAAATCCATACTTCTATATTTATGACGTGCCTCGTGTGCACAGACATTTTAACATTAGTCTCGAAAAGTTTCTTCCATCTTAGTATCCTTTCGTATATCCATTACCTTGCGCCTCAGAACTAATACATTTTATATCTCCCCACTTTGTCTTAGATCAACCATTCTGCCCCATACTCAATGGAAAAGATAAGGAGAATGTAGACAACATAGTTAAACTTCTTGACAAGAAGGGAAACCTTCGACTCTTACTTACCAAAGATAATTTAGTTCGGTGTGGGTTTCCGAGACAAGAGGTGAAGCAGACCTCAAAAAAGAGTATTGTAAACCCTCGTATGAGCCAAACTGGTACAGGTTTCATTGAAAAATAGAATGTTAGGCTAAATAGTCTTTACATCATATGCATTGCATTGTAGTCCCCATTGATCTGCTGCATCCCATACCACTTGCATTGAATTATTATGCATTCACATGCTTAATTTACTAATTTTATTTTGTACTGATACAATTTTTTTGTTTATTGTACATGCATGGCTTCCAAGAAACCTCCTACGATCCCTTTTATGAGGAAGAACAAGGTGGCCGGTGCTTCTAATACCTTTTCGTGACCAGGCAAACTCTTCCTCCCTTGTGTGTGTAACTGCTCAGGATCCTCCTAAGCAGATAACCCATACTAAGCATCTTCAACAACCATCTTCTCCATGTTATCTAGTAGAAAGAAACCTATTGTGATCATGGTTACTCATAAAGAGCCACCACTAAATTGAACCAAAAAAACACAAGCTCTTCATTCAATCCCCTTCCTGGACAGGTTGGCCAAACCATTGGTAAATCGGCGCATACCCATATTGTAGAAGCTGAAATGTATGCCAAGTCCCAACAGTCTATGAAAGAGTCCAATGCTTCCATGACTAAACTTATAGCTGAGCTTTTCTATCATCACATCACTCATCACAGGGAGATTCAGGCCTTTGATACTTCGAACAAAAAGATGAGCAAATAGCTAGTGACCCTCTAATCCATACTTGCAGAGACTCAGGCCAATACAAAGGCCTTAGAGGATACTTGGAAGAAAAGACTTGAAGATGCAACTGAAAAACTGAAGAAAGATCTTTAGGATGAAAAGTAGGCTAAAGAGAAGCTCAAGTTAGATCATGCTGCTGAGAAAGAGAAGACAGATTCCCAGATTAAGGACTTACAAATCGCGTTGCTAAGATGGAGAGGGATGCTAAAGATGTTGCTAACGCCTTCGAATTTATCATTGATGAGGACGAGCACAGGCGATCTGATAATTTCATGAAAATCTTCTTGGAAAAGATTGATGACTTAGATTGGTACCGGTTCGATGAAGAAACCGGAAAAGTTGCTGATGACCTTAGAAACGAGATGAGCAAGGGAAAAACCAACGAGGCTCCTTGATTTCTTTTTTATTCCTCCTAAACTTTATTTTCTATACTTCTTGGAGATGCGGACACATTTGTCTCGCACTTATAGACTTGATTTCTTTGACTTATCTGGATGTTTTTGGAAACTTTATTGGCTTGCTTTATTTATGCATCTTCATGTGGTTTCATAATAAAATTACAAAATATTTTGTGATCATTTTGTTGTTCATGTGATGAGATAATAATTGTGGCAATGTGATTGATGCCTACTAGCCTTGCATTCCATGATGCTAGCATATAGGCCTTGTATCGAATTTGCTTGCACGTGGGACTCACGATACATTATGTTATCGTGTCTAGATTTTGTCTTTTAGCCTTCCAAATATTTGTTAGCTCTTTCCAAGTGGCTTAGAATAGGTAAGACAGACCTCATGTAATTATTTGCTTAGCGCAGCTCCATCTTAGATTTCACTTCATGAGTTAAGATTAAATGGACTTATGAATAGGAATCCTGGATCGCAGGAGGGGCCTTTTGGGGGCCTCCCAAAGATTTATCCTAGATTCTTTGACCTCTAATTGAAATGCTAGCCTAGCCCTGTAACTATTTTGAATGCTTGAACACATGTAAAATATCCTTAACATTAAAAGTTAAAAACTTGAAGAAAAAACCTTGCATATATAATAAGGGGACAAATCCCAGTGTCATTACATCTACTAGGGGGAATTTATAAAACCACTACCCCCTGACTGAGGATATTATTTTATTTATACTAAATTTATAAATAAATCAGGCTACCAAGTGGTAATGCCTACTACTGGTAGTATTTCCTGAGATGCTTCATTCCATGCTCGCGTAACAAGCTTATCATTCATGTCTATGAAATGATAAGTGTCCTCCTAAAGTACAGATTTTACCTTGTAAGGACTTTCATAATTAGCTCCAAAGACCCGTAATCCGGGACCTCCTCAGGACTAAATCTCCCACCCGAAGGGGGCGGGTCTTCACTCTCCCATTGTAGTGCATCACAGCCCTATATTTATAGGCTTCTAGCCTTGTTTTAGATTCTTCTCTTGTTTCTTCAATCATATCAAGATAGATCTTGTGATAAAACTCATTATCTTTGAGGTCATAATGATCTCTTCTGAACGAGCCTGACATAACTTCCACGGGGACCATAGCCTCACACCTATAGGTTAGAGAGAATGAGGTCCCTTCAGTTGTACTCCTTAGGGTAGTGTTGTAAGATTATAATACCTTTGGTTACTCCTCATGCCAATTTCCTTTGCTTTCTTCGAGTTTAGCTTTCAAGGTATGCTTGATAATTTTGTTGATGGCCTCCACCTCCCCCATTAATTTGTGGATGACTAACAACGAAGAAACCTTTTTTGAAACACAATGCCTCACAAAACTCCCGCATCTCCTTGCTTCAAATTTCTTCCCATTATCTGAAATAAATTGATAAGGGATCTCATACCTGCATACAATAGCCCTGTAGATAAAGTCCTTAAGTTTCTTGGTGGTGATAGTGGCAAGGGGCTCAACCTCATCCCACTTGGTAAAGTAATCCACTACGACAACTACATACTTAACTCCCCTTTTAGCCTTGGGCATCTCCCTAATAAGATTTATCCGCCACATAGAAAATGGCCAAGGACTTATAAGAGAAGTGAGATGAGTGACTAGAATGTTGTTGAAGTTGGCATACATTTGGCACGTGTCACATGCCCTAGAAAATTCAAAAGAGGTCCCACCAAAGCTGAGCTCTATGATCATAATGTTATTCTCCATAAAATCAAATATAGACCAAGAATTCAGGTCAATCATGCATAATAGCCTTAAATTGTCTTAGGTCTAGGCTACTACATTAGAATAAGGTGAAGGAAGGCTAGAGTCATGGCCCTACTTTAATAATCAGTTTGGGCAATCATTTGGCTGCGATCCTCGGACAAAGGTTCACTTCTTCAGCTCTAAGGGGCCACTCAGAGAGGCTTCCTTTTTAGATGCCCATTCAGAGTAGTAACTTGAACCTTCTCATACGTCACTTCATCAGGGAATTAAACTTTTTTTTATTCCATGTTGCATTTATAATGACAACATGGAATCTGAGGGAAGTTGTTATGCCCAAATATGGACAAGGGCTTTAAACAAACCCCTTTACAAGAATTATTAATAATATTGAGCTTAATAAAAAAGTCCAGAAATATGGAGGAGCTCTCGTAATTTATATTTTGACCAGGATTGTCTATTGCATGTTGACACGTGAGGATATGTAAAGGAGGATAGTGATGTCCACCTCTTACTGGAAGGTGACACATGTTCACCTCTAACTAAGAGGTGACACCTGCCCACCTCTTACTAGGAGGTGACTCATGTCCACCTCTAGCTAGGAGGTGACAACTGCCCACCTTATACAAGGAGAAGACGAGTGTCCACCTCTCAACATGAAGGGAATCCTGTCTACATCTTCATCAGGAAAGGAGTCCCGCCCATCTCTTAACAAGACTGGAGTCCTGTCCACCATTCCATTGGGAAGCGAATCATGTCCACCTCTAAACGAGACATGAGTCATGTTCACCTCTCAACAAAAGGGAAGTCATGTCCTCATACTACTAAGAGGGGAGTCCTCTTCTCATATCATGCATGACCTAATATTACTTGGAGGGGGGCCTAACACCATATCACTATGAGGGGTAGCCTGTCCCCATATTATTAGGTGGTAAGTCATGGACCCATATTAACAAGTAAGAAGTAATCTCTTCATATTTCAAAGAGGCTCTTAGAAGCCAGTTGGAGTAAAAACTATTATACAAGCTGGACATAAGATATACTTACAACAACTTATGGCTACATGATCCCATAGAGGCACATCATAGAGTCCTTGAAACACTATAACACACTTGGATGGACCGCTTCGAGGTTAACATTACTTACATATTTCTGGGATCACATCAGATAAAAAAAATTCTATTATAATACAAGGATTGAAGACATGTAAGCCTAGCCCTAAAAGGAGATACTTTGATATCAACTTAAATAAATATTCTCTATTTAACATGAAGACCCTTATCTATGGGCTTAAGCAAGTTCTGGTGATGAAGGTATGATGGAGCACATCACAGAGGATTAGAATCACGGGGCAGATGTATTGGTAAAGTTGGGCTCTCAAAGAGAGGCCATATCACTTGGAATTATTTCCCTTGGAATTTCAAGCCAAGGATAGCATTCCTGATTAATTCACCATGGAGATAATGACCCCGGGGCCTAAACTGCTGACTCTATTCGAGAAATGTCAAAAAGGGGAATTTACCTTAAAATAAGATGGAAATATGAAATATCATATAACAAACGACCTTGTATGTTATTTATAACGAGGTTCTCTATTAAGGAGGTTTCAACACATTGCTACTGATGTGTGTGGATGACGAGGAGGGAAGGTAAATCAAAATAAATTGCATGAAAAAATCGGTGGAAATCACCCCCAGAGGCAGTGTTTGTAACACCCTCCAAACCCGAGGGTATAATTCTGGAGGTTACTAGCTAATCTCCAGATTTGTACAACCTGTATGATAATTAAGTAGATATATATCTAACCCCTTTAATACTAACCATGATTTTTTTAGGTTAAAGTATGAAAATAAGAACCACATTCTAACTTTATTACAAACCAAATTTACAATCTTACACAATTCTCTTTATTACAAATCATTATCTAACAAGTTTAAACTACATTCTTCTTTATTCAAACAGACACATTATCCATCTACACTACACCTGGTCAGGTAACTCAAAGCTTTCCTCCTGAATTGAGATCAGCATTTTTGGTATGAGAGGGTCCCGCGGCTTGACTCGTTTCTTTACCACTCGAGTCCTGATAGGTTTCATTTTCCTTTTTAACTGAAAACAATAAGGTGAATAACAACAAAAAAAGTGGTGAGCCATAAGTTGCTCAACAAGTCCATATTATATAAGCAGTGTTATAATAAACTAAATGAACCAGGTAATTTGGTTATATTTGCAAAGATATAACCTTGCAAGAAAAGAACAAAGGCCATTATCGGCGAGTATCAATAAACTAAAATATACACAAGTTCGCACCTATATCCTGCTGATCAGCCATGATACAGTACAAATCCATACCTCAATGTATCGATCCATTCAGGTACCCAGGCTCTACGGCCCAACACAAGGATCTGGTTGCCTCGTATAATAATTAAGAACCATTAGGACTCAATTAACCACATAATTCACATAGCACATAAGTCATATAGTCATTCTAGGTTTTAAATAATTTTAAGAATCAAATTCGACTCACTATTCGCTTTACTAAACAATATCTGGCTCGTTTCCTATTTTTTCGGAATTTATTGGATTCTTCTCTATACGTAATAAGTCTTATAAACAAATAAATATCGAAAGTCGACTCGCTTCTAAAAGAAATTAAGATTTAAAACTATTTTTTAATGAAAATAAATCATTTTTCTGAGTCAAAGGGCTTTCGTTTCGCTCAAATCGGGTAAACAGTTCAATTATTATTCAATAAATAAGAATAAATCAATGTATTATTCACTATAATTAATTATTCCTAATTATTGGACCCTAAAAATATTTTGAAATAATTATTTAGGAGAAATCAGAATTAAAAATGATTTTCCATAATTTTTGGAATTAAAATGAATTTATTATGATTTATTGAAAATAATTTGATTAATTATCAAAATAATTAATCATTTTAAATAATTAATAGATAATTAATAATTAATAGATAATTAAAGAAATAAATAATTCTAATTTTAGAAAATATTCAAAATTATTTATAATATAAATCAAGTAATTAAATAATTAATTAATCAATATATAAAATAAATTAAACTATTTTTATAATTAACAAAAATAAAAATAAAAATAAAAACTCAGAAATAGTTGTCAGAATTAAATTTTCTGACAAAATGGATCAAAGGCGGGTCAACTAGACGGGTCAAACGAGTCAAAATCCTGGTCGTGAAGAACACGCCGGATTTTGCCCAGAATCCGGTCACCGGAATAGATTCCGGTGGCCCATTTTCAGGCCAAAATCGACATCGTTTGGTCTGTTTCTTGACTTGAATTGATTGCAAATCACTTCAACATCATAAACACATCGTTCAATCACCGGAATCATCCCTGAACATCAACCTCCAATCAAACCGACATAAACTCCGGCCAAGTATCGATTTTCTTCATTTGTACATGAAACTTCGACTTTAGTAGCTCAAATCAAAGCCTATGAACTCTACAATCAAACCCCTAGCATCTAAAGAACTAAATATTCATCAAAATTAAAAACGTATAAATCAAAATTGAACATAAACCCTAGAAATCGAATTCACATATCTAGGAATCGTTCGTTCAATTAAATACCATGAATCGACTGTAAATCATCAAATGAAGCTATATCAATCATCAAATCATCCTATTAACCCTGGAATCAAAAAGACTCAATTCGAACATAAACCCTAGAAATCAAAAATCAAAATATACGAATTAAAACTTGAAATTGATATCAAAAACAGAAAAAACATATCAAAACCTTTGATTTGAGTACTTGAATCACTCGATTTGGTGTAGAAATCAGCTCAAAATCAATGTTTGATTCTTCGACCCGAATTCAAACCCGACCCGTTCTTTAGAGAAATTCAGAACTTTTGCAGAATTTTTATAATTAATTAATAATAATTAAATAAAAAATTAAAATATTTATAGTAAGCAAAATAATACTCTTAATTAAAATTAAGGCCCTAATTATACATCTATTAAAATTAATTGTCCCTTAATTTTATAATTTTGGAGTATTAATTTTTAATTTTTAAATATTTAATATATACAAAATATATGCCAAAAATTCCCAAAATTTGTGAATAATTCAAAAATGCAAAGAAATGGTATATTTAAAAGTCCTATAATTTTATAAAAATAAAAATGTGATTTTTGTGGGGATTTTAACACCCAATGGAGCCCGGAAAAGTCATTTTTCGTGAAATAAGAAAATTTATAAAATACCTAGATGTTCAGAGTAATGCGATGGTACAAGCCGTTCTAAGAAAAATTAGGCCAATTATTTTATTTGAAATATCAGCTATTAAAACATAGTCCGGGTCATATAAGTTTTGATACAAAAGCTTTTAATACAAAATAAAATATCCGATAAATACCCGAGATATGCCCTAACGATACCGAATACACGTAGCACATAGAAGTTAGGGTTTTATACTTAATTACATATAAATGACATAATAAGACACATAATTTATCTTTATTACGATATAATACAAGCGTAAATTTCCCAATCGTTACATCCTTCCCCCCTTAACAGAATTCTGTCCTCAGAATCTCGCTAAGAAAATAACTGGGGATACTTTTCCAATATTTCACTCTCAAGTTCCCAGGTTGACTCTTCAACCATAGGATTTCTCCAAAAAATTCGTACTAAAGGTACAGATTTATTTCTCAACACTCTCTCCTCCCGATCTAGAATTCTTATTGGCTGCTCTACATAAGACAAATCAGGTTGAATCTCTATCGGCACATTTTTATTACAAGTCTGGAATCAGGATTATATCTCATAAGCATATACACTTGAAACATATTATGGATATGCTGCATGTGAGGCGGTAAGGCTAACTCGTAAGCAACTTTCCCGAATTTCTTCAAGATTTCAAATGGACCAACATATCGTGGCTTCAGTTTACCCTTGTTGCCAAATATGGTCAACCCTTTCCATGGTGATATCTTGAGTAATACATGATCTCTTTCTTAGTAGTCCATATCCTTCCTGGCTTGATCTGCATATTTGTGTTGTCAATTCTGCGCTGCTTCGAGTCGCTTTCGGATAAGTTATATCTTTCCCTTGGTTTGCTGGATCAATTCTGGTCCTAAAATTTTACGTTCACCAACTTCATCCCAATACACAGGTGATCTGCATTTTCTTCCGTATAAAGCTTCATAAGGTGGCATTCCAATGCTTGCGTGATATCTGTTGTTGTACAAAAATTCTACTAACAGTAAATGCTCATCCCAACTGCCTTCAAAATCAATTATGCACACCCGTAACTTCTCTTCAATTGTTTGAATTGTTCTTTCACTTTATCCGTCCGTTTACGGATGGTAAGTGGTACTCATATTTAATTTGGTACCCAGGCATTCTTGAAACTGTCTCTAGAATCTTGAATTGAAACGTGGATCTCGATAAGATAGAATAGATACAGGAACTCTATGTCGCATCACAATTTACTTAAGATATAAGTGTACTAAGTTGTCGAGTGAAAATATTTCATTGATTGGAAGAAAATGTGCCGACTTGGTTAGTCTATCAATTATCACCCAAATTGCATCATGATTTGTTTTGGTCCTTAGAAGTCCTACCACAAAATCCATGGCTAAATGTTCTCATTTCCATTCAGGAATATCCAATGGTTGTAGTAATCCGCTTGGGCGTTGATGTTCTGCTTTGACTCGTTGGCACGTATAGCATTTACTTACCCACTATGCTATCTCTTTCTTCATATTTGGCCACTAAAAGTTTTCTTTCAAATCTCGATACATTTTTGTGCTTCCGGGATGTATGGAATATTTTGAATCGTGAGCGTCTCGTAATATTTCTTCTTTCAATTCTGGCACATTAGGTATCCAGACTCTTGATGAAAATCATAAAATTCCTTTATCATCTTTCTGACTTGTGATTTCCTTACCTGTTAAGCTGTCGTCTTCTTGACTCATCACCTCTTCTTGACATCTTCTAATTTTTCTAATAATTCTAGCTGAAATGTCATTGCATAAATAACTTCAGTGGATTCGCCTGGGATACGAACCTAAATTTCCAACTTCTCGAATTCTCTAACTAATTCTTCTGAGAAAGTCAACATATTCAATCTTTCTTTCCGGCTTAACGCATCCACCACGACGTTCGCTTTTCCTGGATGATAGTTGATTGTAACATTATAATCCTTAATCAACTCTAACCATCTTCGTTGTCTCATGTTAAGTTCCTTTTGCGTAAATATATACTTTAGGATTTTATGATCTGTGTAAATTTCACACTTCTCGCCATAAAGATAATGTCTCTAAAGTTTTAGTGCGAACCCGATAGCTGCTAGTTCCAGATCATGCGTAGGTTATTTATGTTCATGAGGTTTCAGTTGTCTAGAAGCATATGCAATTACATTACCGTGCTGCATTAGTACATATCCTAGTCCTCGATATGAAGCGTCACTGTAAATGACAAAATCTCCTTGCTCATCTGGTAACACAAGTACATGTGCGGTCACCAATCGATTCTTCAGTTCTTGAAAACTTTCTTCGCACTTGTCATTCCATACGAACTTTTCATTCTTTTGAGTCAACTTGGTTAGTGGCGTAGCTATTTTCGCAAAATCTTTGACAAATCTTCTGTAATAACCTGCCAATCCCAAGAAACTTATGACTTCTGTCGGTGTTTTTGGTCTTTCCCAGTTTAATACAGCTTCAATCTTTGCTGGATCAAATTTAATTCCTTCAATGCTAATAATATGTCCTAGAAATTGTACTTCTTTTAACCAAAATTCTCATTTCGAGAACTTCGCATATAACTGTTCTTTTCTTAGAATTTCCAAAGTAATCCTCAAATGCTCGACATGTTCTTCTTCAGTCTTCAAATAAATCAAGATGTCATCAATAAATACAATCACAAATTTATCCAAGTACCTCTTGAATACCCTGTTTATCAAATCCATGAACGCTGCTGGTGCATTAGTCAGATTGAATACCATTACGAGAAAATCATAATATCCATATCTGGTACGAAAAGCAGTCTTGGGAATATCTTCATCCTTGATCTTCAATTGATGGTATCCCGACCTTAAGTCTATCTTAGAAAACCATGCGGCTCCTTTTAACCGATCAAACAAATCATCGATCTGTGGTAAAGGATATTTATTTTTGATAGTCAGCTTATTTAACTCATGATAATTGATATATAATTGCATGCTGTCATCTTTCTTCTTAACAAACAATATCGTTGCACCACATAGGGATACACTGAGTCTTATAATTCCTTTGTCTAAAAGATCTTGTAATTGCGTCAATAATTTTTTCATTTCAACCGGTGCCATCCGATACATAGCTTTCGAAACTGGTTCCGTACCTGGTGCTAAATCAATAGTAAACTCGATTTCTCGATCTGGCGGTAATCCTGGAAGTTCATCTAGAAAGATGTCAGGAAATTCACATACAACTGGAGTGTCTTCTATCTTTGGACTTTCCTTTTCAGTATCCAGCACATAAGCGATGAAAACTTTACACCCCTGTTATAGTAATCGTTTAATCTGCATTATGGTCAGGAATTTCTTTGGCTGTTTCTCACCCCTAAATATTACCGTTGCATTTTCCTTAGCTCGTAACTTCACTTTATTATTCGCACAATCAATCTGAGTATTATGACAAGCTAAACAATCCATTCCTAAAATAACATAAAACTCCCCTCACTTGAAAGGTATCAAGTCAACTGAGAAATTATGTCCGATTTTATCGATATCGAACACGGGACATACTCGATTCACGGGTACTTGGTCGTCATACGCTAATTTTCTAATTAACGTCTCGCCCAACCGTTGAACCTCCCAACAGATCTTATCAATGAATTCTTCAGAAATAAAAGATCTTGTACCTCCATAATCAATCAATACTTTTGCATCTACTGAATTCATAAAAAGTGTACCTGCAATCACACTAGGACTCTGCACAACTTCCTTCATAGTGATATTAAAAGTTCTCACTCTAGGCTAATTATGTTATGGTGGTAGAGGTAATGCTAAAACTTTCGGAATACTAGCTGCCATAGTTGGTCCTCTGCAATCCCTGGCTACATTCCTTTTCCTTCCGTATTAGAAACAAGTGACCCCGGTTCTTCCTGCTGGACATTCATTGGAGTAATGCCTTTCTTCTTGCACTTGAAGCATGTCACATTTTCCTTATTACAAACACCCGTATATTTCTGACCACATGTATTACAGTATGGCAATGGGGGTCTAATGATTCCCTGCTGGTTAGGAGCTTGGAAATGATTACCTGCTCTCTGGTTGCCTTGTCCTGTTCTTTTAAAAATTCATATTTTTCCGGGCTTCAAATCCCGGATTCCTGTTGGAACGGTTCTGAAAATTTTCTTGTCCCTTTTCCTTTTGGAACATTTCACTTTCCCCTTCAATAATCATGGCCTTCTGAACCACGGTGGTATAAGTCGTCAATTCAAAAACTGCCACTCTGCTACGAATCCATGGATGTAATCCCTATTGGAATCTCTTAGCCCGTTTCTCCTCAGTATCAACCTGCTCCGAAATAAACCTAGCCAATTCAGTAAACTTGGCTTCATATTCCGTTACTGACATATTCCCTTGCTTCTGTTCCAAAAACTTGATTTCCATCTGGTTCTTCATGTAACGAGGAAAATACTTCTCCAGAAATAATTCCGCAAACCTATCCCAAGTCACAATGTCTTCACCCTCTAAAGCTTTCTTGGATTCCCACCAATAATTTGCTTCCCCTTTCGGGAAATAGCTAGCAAAATCAGTTTTCTAGTCCTCTCGAACGTTCACAAGCGCAAATGCTTTCTCTATTTCTTTCAACCAAGCCCCAGCCTTAGTAGGATCTACTATACCCTCAAATTATAAAGGTTTAACTGACCGAAATTGCTTAAAGGTAACAACAGGAACAACTGGTGGCATCTGAGGTTCAGGACGAGGTGGATGTTGTAACATCTGTTGCTGAATCTGTTGTTGTTATTGCTGCATCATTACCATCTGTTTTTGCATCAGATGGAACATTTGGTTCATGGTATCATTATTCTGTCCCTCAGAATTTCTGTTAGAAGTTTCAGTTCTGGTCTTTCTTTTTGGTGCCATTTTTTGATAATAAAACAAATAATTATTTTTAACAATTTATTAAACAGTTGATAATAGATAAAGAAAGAATTTGTCTGGTATTAAAATGGGAAATTTAAGCAATGAATAATGGAAAGAAAACAATTTGACTAATATTAAAACAAGAAATTTAAATGATTCAAAATTTAAACAAATCAGTTAAAATGACTTTAAAGTTTTGAATTATAATGATGATACACTGTTTTAAATTAAACAAAATTTAAGATATGAAAAACTGTAAAGCAATAAAATAAATGTAAATACTTTAAAGACTGGAATTTTTATATAAAAAAAAAAGTTGAAAAAGTTTATTTTATATATATGACACCAGCTTCAAGTGTTAGTGCTTGGTACAAAAGGTCTACATTAGATCTGTCACAGCTACTGCTGATACATGCCAAAACTAAATACTACATACATACATACCTAAACATACCATACTATGTTGCCTCTATCTACATATGTCACATATAATACAACAACTAACCCCAACTGTCAAACATCAAAACCCTGGCGGAATGCGTCTCAACTCATCACGAAGCATCTCAATAACTGACTGTGCAAGATGGGCGGCTCTATGAAACTCTGCATAAGAATGCGGCCCATCATGCATCAAGGCATCTAACTCAAGAGTAGCACTATACAATGTTTGTTGTAGTCGCTGCCCCATCATATAATCTGGCTGAAGTGCGGCTAACGGTCCTCTATCCCTCAGGTCAAACAACCCCATGATCTCTCTGCACTGAGATCTCCAATACTGTACATCCTCTCTCACAATACTGTACTAATGATACGGTACCATATGTTGCTCTGCAACCTGTCCCACAAACTCTTGGGATGGAACCCTAGGTATCCCTGTAACACCCTACTGTGGCAAACCTAACTGTAATCTCACGTCATTCTCATCCATCTCCTCAACCGGGGCCATCTCAAATATCTCTGGCTCTGGTGTATATACTGGTATAGGAGGTAACACTGTGGCTGGGGGAAACTCTGCTTCAACCTTTGGCATAAACTGATACTCTACAGGTAAGGGAGGTGGAAGCAACGACTCAAAGAACTCTAAAGGATCAAACATCTCCATGGGATCCGGTATCTGCTTAGGAGCTGGGGGTGCTGGCTTCTGTGGTAACTGTGGCAGAGGTGGTGGTGGTATCTGTACTGGTATCTTAGCTGACACTAGAAGTATAACTGGTGCACCTGGCCCGGTAACAGTCCTCTCAGACGAAGCAGATGATGCCATCTAATGATATAACAAAGAAAGAAAAAGGTCACTCAGCATTCCTAGAACTTATAAACTCCTAATCTAAAACTATCTAAATCCTAACCTTCTTATTCCTATCTTATGTGATCTTCCTATCTTATCTTAATCCTAATGTTCTTGTTTTCAGGGACCAAACCTACAGCTCTTGTGACGGCCTCAACCCCAGGGTCAAGAGTTGACGTCACCAAACATAATTACCAAAATATAAACAACAAGATTATTATTAAAATATACTGACTTGACCCAAAACCAAGATCCGATCCAGGTTCAAGTATGATTCAGGTTCACATTATTACAAACCATTTATTCCACATCTAACACACTCTAACTTTATTCAGCAACTCCTCAGACTTCATGGTCTGATACAAACTACCTCAGAGGAGCCGGTCCTGAAGGGGCGGGAACATGGTTATGTTTGACTGGTCTTCTAGGCATCTGCGAGATATACATAACAGTTTGCAAGGGTGAGCATAATCGCTCAGCAGTACCAACATATGACTAAGGGAATAAAAATAGTAATGTAACAATAATAGGAACAAAGCTGTAATCATGATATCAACACTATATAAAGAAAATCGGAGATAATTGGACATCAATAACTCGCATGCTTTTATCAAAATAACGTAGCAGTGTGCTGTGGAAATACCAGAGTCCAATTTTAGCATGCTATTCACAATTATAAAACCGTTGTATCAACTACTTATACCCTTATGGGAATCACAAATCCAAATCAGATACATAACGGATATGTGAAGACAGCTGATCAGGCTATCAACACCAGACGGCTCTAACTGCCATCCCATGTACCTGTTCCGGAACTCAGAGACTAGCTAGGTCTCTGACCTGCTGGACTAATCGGTTATATATTGCGCGCAACTGAATTAGCCTCTTACGCCACCTCAATAGGCCTACTCTGGCCCCTATGTATCCCATATCTGATCGTTTTGTCCAGTTTTCAAAACACTTGTACCTATCTCATTTTCAAAACCATTTATTTAACCATCACACATATAAAATCCAGTTCACAATTTATTTCATTCGAGATAGGTACCTTTCGAAGTTACTTTTCCCCAAAATAATTTGAAAACAGTGATTTATAACTACAGGGGATACGTAACTTAAAACGTTTCCGTTCCATTACGAGAATAAAACATTTAGCCATTCATATGTACTGAACCATAAAAGAATGGTCAGGGGTACTTGCCTTGCAACGCTTTACAAAACCCTAAGTAGCCTTCACGCTGACTTCAGTCCTGGGGAAACTCGACTGGGATCTACAAATAATGAATAACCTATTCAGTTATACCGACATGCATGATATCCTCAAATCCTAATAACCCAATCTGATAACCCGACTCGTATAGTTATTATACACATAATCACGTAATCACGTAATCCGAACACAAATAGGGGTAACACGCATAATATAAATACGTACGTTTACAAATACATTTTTAGAAATTTATGGCAGCACTCCTTTGTTTATAATACTTCCAGTCGATTAGATACAACGTTAACAATTACAACAATCTACAATATCGACTCCACCATTTTATACAACGTACATCACAACACCTTTCATAATTAATTATTTAAATCAAAAAGTATTTTTCGTGAATCATTTTATTTATTTATAAAATTTAGAACTTAGAACAACGTCATCAACGTCCACCGTCTGCTCGTAACGAGTCATCGCGGTACGGCGGCGAAATTTTCGGGGTACCTGGTAATTCGTATTCCAACCAAAATTTTGCCGATTAATTGAAATACATTCCGCATGAAATTATGTATTTTATTTCACAAAATTCAACTCAACCAATTTCCTGCAGAAAATAATTAAGTTAAATAAATAAAAATTTCAACAGCACACGCGCACAAGCACACACACAATATAGACATGACCGGAAAGCACAGGGCAGCCGGAAAACGGCAACAAAAACAAGGCTACACAGGAAACTCAGGCAACACACCACCATAATCACAAGTACGCACATATATACATGAATATATATACATATACATACAATCAGTAAACCACCAAGTTCACCGGATAAAGGCAGCGGTGGAACCACGGCGGCAATCGGACAACACCGAGAAAAGCCAAGGAAGAAAGTGGAGGTGAGGAAATAAGAGAAACAAGGAGCAAAAGAGAGAACAAAGAGAGAGAATCGAGATTGTTCGAGAGGCACATCCGAGAGCAAAGGGAAATTGATGTTTAAGGGAAGAAATATGGCAGTCACACGTGTCCTGCAAAAACAGGATACGTGTTGATTTATTAACACGTATCCCTGAATACCCGGAGACCCGATCTTTTATCCCGACTTTATATTTTTAACGAACAGAGTGCAATTAAAAACATATCGAAATAAATCCCAACTAGTCTCAAAAGGTCAGAAATATCCCAGAGTAATTAAAACATAATTTTTGAAATTTTAAAAATAATTTTTAAAACACAATTTATACCCACTTTTTAACCATTAAACGAAACAACGCGCGGGTGAAATTAATTCCGAAAATTCCCAAAATAATTTTAAATTCTCAAAATAATAAGAACTTAATAAAATACGGGTTTCATGATTTTTGAAGATTTCCTGAATTAAATATGGATTTTACAGATAAACACAATCAAAAAATTATTTAAAAATAAATAATTAATGAAATACTGATTTCTCAATTTTATAAAGTCCTAAAAATAAATATTGAAATTATAAATTTATAAAACCAATTTTAGAAACCATTCAAATATTTTTGGAATTAAAAGTGCAATAAATTCACTTTTACAAGCGAAATAAAATAGTATAACTCACTAATAAATCACACAAATCAATCCCACATATCAACAGATCACAATAATTAAATATCAATCAATAACTACTGCCAAAATCATTACACACATTTTATTTAATTATTTAAACCTTTATTACACTTTGAATATAATAAAAATAAAAGAATATACACGAGTCGTTATATCCTTTCCCCCTTAAAAAGATTCTGTCCCCAGAATCTGACTTAGCTAAACAAATGAGGATATTTATCAAGCATGTCTGATTCTAATTCCCATGTAGTCTCTTTTACTCGAGGATTTCTCCACAAAACTTTTACTATAGGGATCGACTTATTCCTAAGGACTCGTTCCTTACGGTCTGAGGTTTGGATCGGTTGTTCCTTGTAGGACAAATCTGGCTGAAGCTCAATCGGTTCATATTCTATGACTTGATTCGAACTAGGGATATTGGGCTTCAACATAGATAAGTGGAACACATTATGAATGTGATGCCACTGCAGTGGTAATGCTATTTCGTAAGCAACCTTTCCCACTTTCTTCAAAACCTCAAAGGGTCCTATAAATCTAGGGCTAAGTTTACCATTCTGACCAAATCGTACTAACCCTTTCCAAGGTGATACCTTTAGTAACACCAGAGCTCCTATCTCGAAGTCCATATCCTTCCTATGCAAATCTGCATACTTTCTCTGTCTATCTTGGGCTACTTCTAACCTTTTTCGAATTAACACTATTGCATCTCTGGTTTGCTGAACCAACTCAGGACCTAACACTTTCTTCTCTCCTACCTCATCCCAATATAACGGTGATCTACACTTACGTCCATACAAAGTTTCGTAAGGCGGCATCCTGATGCTGGCATGGTAATTGTTATTATACGAGAACTCAATCAAGGGTAGGTGTTCATCCCAATTACCCTTAAAATCCAAACACAGACTCTCAACATATCCTCTATGGTCTGAATCGTTCTTTCACTTTGGCCGTCTGTCTGAGGATGATAAGCGGTGCTCATATTCAACTTTGTTCCCAGACACTCTTGGAATTTAGTCCAAAACCTGGAATTAAATCTCGAGTCTCGATCTGACACTATAGTCACAGGCACTCCATGTTTGGTAACTATCTCATCCAAGTATAACTTAACTAGCTTTTCCAATGAATACCTTTCATTTATCGGAAGAAAATGCGCTGACTTAGTCAACCTATCAATGATTACCCAAATAGCATCATGATTTGCTCTCGTCCTTGGCAATCCCACTACAAATCTATAACAATCTGTTCCCATTTCCATTGGGGAATCTCCAAAGGTTGCAACAATCCACTCGACCGTTGATTATCCGCTTTCACCGTTTGACACACATGACATTTACTTACCCAATTGGAAATATCCTTCTTCATTCCTGGCCACCAAAAGTTTTTCTTCAAGTCTTGGTACATCTTAGTACTATCAGGGTGGATAGAAAACCTAGAGTTATGTGCTTCGTGTAATACTTCATTCTTCAATTTTGTTGCATTAGGAATCCAAACTCTGGATGAAAATCTACACAAACCTTAATTATCTTTTTGGGTACACAACTCTTCTCTCGTCAAAGTATTCGACTCTTGTTCCATAACTCCTTCTTGACACCTTTAGATCTTTTCCATCAATGCCGGCTGGAAAGTAACTTCATATAGTTGCTCTTGATTTTCACTAGGTACTCGAACCTCAATCTCCATTCTTTCCAAATCTTGTGCTAGTTCTTCCACAATCTAAATCATATTCAACCTTTCTTTTCTACTCAAGGCATCAGCCACCATGTTGGCTTTACCTAGATGATAATTAATCGAACAATCGTAGTCCTTGATCAGTTCCAACCACCTTCTCTATCTCATGTTCAAATCCTTCTGCATGAATATGTACTTCAGGCTTTTATGATCTGTATAAATATCACATTTCTCTCCATACAAGTAGTGACGCCATAACTTCAGAGCAAACACTATAGCCACCAACTCAAGGTCATGAACCGGATATTTCTGCTTGTGAGGCTTTAACTGTCTAGAGGCATAAGCAATAACTTTGTCATGCTGCATTAGCACACAACCCAATCCTTTTAAATGAAGCATCACTATAGATCACAAAGTTTCCCGTCTCATCTGGCAATGCTAATACTGGAGCCGTTACTAATCTTCGTTTCAATTCCTGGAAACTTTCTTCACACTTTTCCGTCCAAACGAACTTCTCATACTTCCTAGTCAACTTAGTTAATGGGGATGCAATCTTCGAGAAATCTTTTACAAACCTTCGATAATATCCTGCCAACCCAAGAAAACTTCTTATTTCCGTTGATGTCTTCGGTTGCTCCCACTTTGATATGGCTTCAATCTTTACTGGGTCTACTTTGATACCTTCCTTACTCACCACATGTCCAAGAAACTGCACTTCTGTCAACCAAAATTCACACTTGGATAACTTTGCATATAATTGCTTTTCTTTTAACTTCTGAAGAGCAATCCGTAGATGCGTTGCATGACCTTCCGGATTCTTTGAATATATGTGGATGTCATCAATAAATACAATAACAAACTCATCCAGATACTCTTTATATACCCTATTCATTAAATTCATAAAAGCCGCTGGCGCATTCGTCAATCCAAATGACATCACTAGAAACTCATAATGGCCATACCTTGTTCTGAATGTAGTATTGGGGATATCTTCAGGCTTTATCTTCAATTGGTGGTAGCCAGACCTTAAATCAATCTTTGAGAAATAACATGCTCCCTTAAGCTGATACTTATTCTTTATCGTCAACTTGTTCAGCTCTTTGTAGTCAATACTGATTCTCATGCTTCCATCCTTTTTCTTCACAAATAGCACTGGAGCACCCCACGGAGAAACACTGGGTTGAATGACTCACTTATCCAATAGTTCCTGAAGTTGCTTATCCAATTCTTTCATTTCCGTTGGGGACATCCAATATGGAGCCTTAGAAACTGGTTCAGCTCCAGGTATCAAATCAATGGAGAACTCTATCTCTCGATCAGGTGGCAACCCTGGTAACTCTTCTGGGAAAACGTCAAGGAACTCTCCCACTATAGGAATCTCATCCAAAGTAGGGGTATCTTCCTTCGTATCCACCACATGAGCCAAATACGCCACACACCCTTGCCGCAACAATCTCTTTGCTTGCATTACTGAAAGGAACTTTTTATCCTTCCTCTGCCCTTGGTAGCTGATCCTTTTATTATCTGGGGTGTACATAACAACTCTCGTTTTCTTACAGTCAATATTTGCCTTATATAGAGACAACCAATCCATACCTAAAATAATATCAAAGTCTCCCAACTCGAAGGGTATTAAGTCAACAAGGAACATATATCCTGAAATCTCTAAGGAACATTTAAGACAAAATTGACTTACGGGTACTTTATATTTATTAGCCACTTCTATGGTCAAAGGTTCCTCTAAGTCTTCCAACATCATTTGCATTTTATTCACACAATTCACAGATATAAAAGATTTGGACACTCCCGAATCAAACAAGACGTTAACAGGTACGGAATTTAGAGAAAGCGTACCTGCAACCACATCGGAACCATGAACTGGAGACTTCTTGTTCATCTTAAAAGTCCTAGCTCTAGCAATACTGGTTGCTGGTCCTTGGGACACACTCCTTCTAGCATTACCTTGGGTCACTGACTTGCAATTCCTAGCTATGTGTCCCACTTTGCCGTAACTAATAAGTTACTCCTTGAATCTCAGACTTACACTCCGTGGAATAATGACCTTTCTGTCCACACTTAAAGCAGTTAATATTTTCTCAACACTGTCCACTGTGCTTCTTCCCACACGTCTTACAATCAACCACTGGCTTACTAACCCTCGTCGGGGTAGAGTTAACTGAAGTAGTACTGGGTCTAACCTGGGGAAAATTCTGCCTCTTGAACCTCTTATTCTTATTCTTTCCATACCAACACTGGAACTTCCAACTTGCTATTCCTGACTCTGACCTAGCAGGTCCACTTTAAAATTTCCTCTTCTTCTCACCCTTTTCCTTTGCAGCTAACCTTTGATCACTCTCTATCACTAGGGCAGCCTGAACTACCGAAGTATAGGTCTTGAGTTGTAAAGCTACAACTCTACTCCTTATTTCTAGCTTCAACCCTTGTTGAAACCGCTTCGCTCGTTGAGCTTCCGAACTCACATATTCTGGTGTTATACGGGCCAATTCCGTAAACTTCTCTTCATATTCCGTAACACTTCTATCTCCTTGCTTCAATTCTAAAAATTTCATCTCCATTTGACTCTGGAGACGGTCTGAAAAGTATTTCTCCAAAAACAACTCTGTGAATCTGGCCCATAGAACAGGACCTTCTCCTTCTAGGGCTCGCGTTGATTCCCACCAATAATTTGAATCATTCTTCAGAAAATAACTAGCATAATCCATCTTTAAATCCTCACTCACCTTGGTGAGCGCAAACGCCTTTTCCATCTCCTTTAACCATATCCTGGAAGTAACGGGATCTACTTCTCCTTTAAACTCTGGGGGCTTTACTTCCTGAAAAAACTTGAAACTAACAACCTGATTGGTCCCCCTCATCTCATGCTGCTGCTAGATTTGTAGTTGCTGCTATTGGATTTGCTGCTATTGGATTTGCTGCTGTTGTTGCTGTATGAGCTGCTGTTGCTATTGTTGTTGTTGCTGTAATTGTTGTTGCTGCTGCTGGAATTGTTGTTGTTGTTGGGCCAGCTGTGTAGACTGCTGATGCATCAAGTTCATCAATTCACTCATGGATGGATCCCCAGCAGATCCGTGATTGGGTTGAGAGTTTCTCTTTAGTGGCATCTCCTGAAACATAATAGTCATATATAAGAAAATGGATTGCTCCAAGCAGTTTATATTTATGCATCAGGAGAGCGTTGCCACTAAGACAATATCCTCATCCCCAGTTTAATTGGATCCACCCTGAGTGAATGATTATAATCTAAAAATGCCAGCAACAGAAACAACAATAATAATAACAACAATAATAGCAAGGCACAATGTATAAAAGCTGAACAATAAAATAAAGCAGCTACAATACAATAACCAACATGATCCAACTAGTACAACTGAAAATCCAACTGAAAAGAAACCATCCGAATACACACCAAAATTGGCTGTCATAGCAGCCCCACCTACTACAAACTATCACAACATAATGTACATATACAAAGTAAACAACTATAGAACTCCTGGAAGCCAACTCTGAGCTCTATATCTCTCTGCTGCAACCCTGGTCTAACTACTACCACTGCCACCGATGGAACCTAGCTCAACTACTAGCCAGTTCACTAGGTCCTGATACTGCACAACTCTGAACTCTGAGCTAATGAAACGGTCAACAGATCTAGCCCTCTCAACATCCATCTGGGTCAATGCTCGCACACGGGCCCGCACCTTAGGGGAAGGGGTAGAAATGCCCTGGAAAGGTGCAATAGGTATCTGATCGAACTGAGCAGCCAATCCCGGACTCTGATCTCTAATAAATAAAATATTCACCGCTCGGTGAATATGGTAAGGGATCGGGTAAGAAGTACCACTAGGGGCTACATGAGGTACTGGAGGTCTCATCGAGGAAGAACTGGGACCACAACCGGGAGGAAAATCCCTAACATTAGACACAGACCTACGTACCCAACTGGGATGAGTACCAGGTCCAGGGATGTCTCTAAGCATAAAGGAAGGGACTGGTGGAGGAGGCATAGGGGTCTCCTCAGCAACAACATCCAGGGTCATCTCAGAATCTGAGATATCCGAGTCAGAGGGATTCTCCCGAAATGGAGAACTCAAAATCGGAATAGGCCACTGTCAACATAATAAATATACATGGAAGACACAAACAGGTCAAGGAAATTCTATCAAAACATTTAATAGATGCCAGGGTAACACCGTCCTCGACTGACTCTAAAGGTTTTCTCCTCTAAATGAGTTGCTGACTCACACCTAAAGACGCACTTTATCACCTATTCGACACAATCCCTAACCTAGATCAGGGACTTGAACCTGTAGCTCTGATACCAACTGTGACGACCTCAACCCCGGGGTCAGGAGTTGACGTCACCAAACATAATTACCAAAATATAAACAACAAGATTAATATTAAAATATACTAACTTGACCCCAAACCAAGATCCGATCCAGGTTCAAGTATGATTTAGGTTCACATTATTACAAACCATTTATTCCACATCTAACACACTCTAACTTTATTCAGCAACTCTTCAGACCTCATGGTCTGATACAAACTATCTCAGAGGAGCCGGGTCCTGAAGGGGCGGGAATATGGTTATGTCTGACTGGTCTTCTAGGCATCTGCGAGATACACATAACAGTTTACAAGGGTGAACATAATCGCTCAGCAGTACCAACATATGACTAACGGAATAAAAACAGTAGTGTAACAATAATAGGAACAAAGCTGTAATCATGATATCAACACTATATAAAGAAAATCAGAGATAACTGGATATCAATAACTAACAAGCTTTTATCAAAACAATGTAGTAGTGTGATGTGTAAATACCAGAGTCCAATTTTAGCATGCTATTCATAATTATAAAACCGATGTATCAACTACTTATACCCTTACGGGAATCACAAATCCAAATCAGATACATAACGGAAATGTGTAGACAGCTGATCAGGCTATCAAGACGGCTCTAACTGCCATCCCATTTACCTGTTCTGGAACTCAGAGACTAGCTAGGTCTCTAACCTGCTGGACTAATCGGTTAGATATTGCGCGCAGCCGAATTAGCCTCTTACGCCACCTCAATAGGCCTACTCTGGCCCCTATATATCCCATATGATCGTTTTATCCAGTTTTCAAAACACTTGTACCTATCTCATTTTCAATACCATTTATTTAACTAGCACACATATAAAATCCAGTTCATAAATTATTTCATTCGAGATAGGTACCTTTCGAAGTTACTTTTCCCCAAAATAATTTGAAAACAGTGATTTATAACTATAGGGGATACGTAACTTAAAACGATTTTGTTCCATTACGAGAATAAAACATTTAGCTATTCATATGTACTGAACCATAAAAGAATGGTCAGGGGTACTTGCCTTGCAATGCTTTACAAAATCCTAAGTAGCTTTCACGCTGACCTTGGTCCTGGGGAAACTAGACTGGGATCTACAAATACAGAATAACCTACTTAGTTATACCGACATGCTTGATATCCTCAAATCCTAATAACCCAATCTGATAATCTGACTCGTATAGTTATTATACACATAATCACGTAATCACGTAATCTGAACACAAATAGGGGTAACACGCATAATATAAATATGTAGGTTTACAAATATATTTTTAGAAAATTTTGGACGCACTCCTTTGTTTATAAGACTTCCCGTCGATTACAATCGACGTCAACAATTATAACAATCTATAATATCAACTCCACCATTTTATACAACGTACATCACAACACCATTCGTAATTATTTATTTAAATCCAAATGTATTTTTCATAAATCATTTTATTTATTTATAAAATTTAGGACTCAGAACAACGTCATCACCATCCACAGTCCGCTCGTAACGAGTCATCGCGGTACGGCGCTGAAATTCTCGGGGTACCCGGTAATTCGGATTCCAACCAAAATTTTGCCGATTAATTGAAATACTTTCTGCATGAAATTATATATTTTATTTCACAAAATTCAACTCAACCAATTTCCTGTAGAAAATAATTAATTTAAATAAATATAAATTTCAACAGCACACGCGCACAAGCACGCACACAACACAGACACGACCGGAAAACACAGGGCAGCCCAAAAACGGCAACAAAAACAAGGCTACACAGGAAATTCAGGCAACACATCACCACAATCACAACTACGCACATATATACATGAATATATATATACATATACATACAACCAGTAACCACCAAGATCACCGGATAAAGGCGGCGGCGGAAGCAGGGCGGCAATCGGACAACACCGAGAAAAGCCAAGGAAGAAAGTGGAGGTGAGGAAACAAGAGAAATAAGGAGCAAAAGAGAGAATAGAGAGAGAGAATCGAGATTGTTCGAGAGGCACAGCTGTGCGTAAAGGGAATTTGATGTTTAAGGGTAGAAATATGGCAGTCATACGTGTCCTGCAAAAACAGGATACTTGTTGATTTATTAACACATATCCCTGAATACCCGGAGACCCGATCTTTTATCCCGACTTTATATTTTTAACGAACAGAGTGCAATTGAAAACATATCAAAATAAATCTAAACTAGTCTCAAAAGGTCAGAAATATCCCAGAGTAATTATAACATAATTTTTAAAATTTTAAAAACAATTTTAAAAACATAATTTATACCTGCTTTTTAACCATTAAACGAAATAACGCGCAGGTGAAATTAATTCTGAAAATTCCCAAAATAATTTTAAAATTCTCAAAATAATATGAACTTAATAAAATATGAGTTTCATGATTTTTGATGATTTCCTGAATTAAATATGGATTTTACACTTAAACACAATCAGAAAATCATTTAAAAATAAATAATTAATAAAATATTGATTTCTCAATTTTATAAAGTCGTAAAAATAATTATTGAAGTTATAAAATTATAAAACCAATTTTAGAAACCATCCAAATATTTTTGGAATTAAAATTGTAATAAATTCACTTTTACAAGCGAAATAAAATCGTATAACTCACTGATAAATCACACAATTCAATCCCACATATCAACAGATCACAATAATTAAATATCAATCAATAACTGCTGCCAAAATCATTACACACATTTTATTTAATTATTTAAACCTTTATTACACTTTGAATATAATAAAAATAAAAGAATATACACGAGTCGTTATAGCTCTGATGCCAAATCTGTAACGCCCTTCAAACCCGGGATATAAGTCTGGGGGTTACTAGCTAATCTCTGAACCTGTACAACCTGTATAATAATTAAGAAGATATATATATCTAACCCCTTTAATACTAACCATGATCTTTTTGGTTAAAGTATGAAAATAAGAACTACATTCTAACTTTATTACAAACCAAATAGACAATCTTACACAATTCTCTTTATTACAAATCATTATGTAACAAGTTTTAAACTACATTCTTCTCTATTCAAACACATACATTATCTATCTACACCACACCTGCTCAGGTAACTCAAAGCTTTCCTCCTGAATTGGGATAAGCACTTTTGGTATGAGAGGGTCCCGCGGCTTGACTCATTTCTTTACCACTCGAGTCCTGATATGTTTCAATTTCCTTCTTAACTGAAAACAACAAGGTGAATAACAACAAAAAAAGGGTGAGCCATAAGTTGCTTAACAAGTCCATATTATATAAGTTGTGTTATAATATACTAAATGAACCAGTAATTTGGTTACATTTGCAAAGATATAACCTCGCAAAAAAAGAACAAAAGCCATTATCGGCGAGTATCAATAAACTAAATTGGACACAAGTTCACAGCTATATCCTGCTGATCAGCCAGGATACAGTGCAGATCCATACCTCAATGTATAGATCCATTCAGGTACTCAAGCTCTACGGCCCAATACAAGGATCCGGTTAATTCCCGGTCCTTAGGACCAAGTGTATACCTGATCCTAATCATCACCATCCAGTCCACAGAGGAGTAACCAGAATAATCGATATATTTTGATGTATCCCAATATCGAAATATATCAGGATATATGCATAAATATAGACTATTGGAATATGAATAGAGGATTCAATGAATTAGGAGAAATCATGATTTGAAATGAGATATGAACAAAGGAATAATAATTGTGTATTAGTGTTTGTGAAAAGGAATTATGAATGTGTAACTACGATAAGAATCTAAAAGTAATTCACTATTCTGAATGTAGAATAGGGGAAAAACTTGCCTTTCACGTGATCTACCACAAGCAATTCACCGTTCTCTAACCCTGGCTCGGTCCGCTTTGTTGGTTTTGTCTCTATCAAAGAAAGAGGCTTATTTAGTCATCTCGCATTTCAATCGCGTCTCAAACCGACTTTATATAGCCCTTATAATCTACCCCTACGCATATTATTGACTCGTATAATAATTAGTAACCATTAGGACTCAATTAACCACATAATTCACATAACACATAAGTCACACAGTCATTCTAGGTTTAAAATAATTTTTACAATCGAATTCGACTCGCTATTCGCTTTAAACAAATAAGGCTTATAAGGCTCATTAATAAATAAATATCGAAAGTCGACTCGCTTCTAAAAGAAATTAAGATTTAAAACTATTTTTAATGAAAACAGATCATTTTCCTGAGTCGAAAGGCTTTCGTTTCGCTCAAATCGGGCAAACGGTTCAATTATTATTCAATAAATAAGAATAAATTAATTTATTGTTGGCTATAATTAATTATTCCTAATTATTGGACCCTAAAAATATTTTTAAATAATTATTTAGGAAAAATGAGAATTAAAATTTTTTTTTTATTATAATATTTGAAATTAAAATGAAGTTATTGAAAATAATTTGATTAAATATTAGACCCTAATGATTTATTGAAAATAATTTATTATTCGCTATAATTAATTATTCATAATTATTGGACCCTAATGCTTTATTAAAAATAATTTGATTAACTATCAAAATAATTAATTATTTTTAAATAATTAATAATTAATAAATAATTAAAGAAATAAATAATTCTGTTTTTAGAAAATATTTTAGAATTATTTATAATATAAATCAATCAATTAAATAATTACTTAATCAATTTATAAAATAAATTAAACTGATTTTATAATTAATAAAAAAAAATAAAAATAAAAACTCAGAAACATTTGTCAGAATTAAATCATCTGATAAAATGGATCAAAGGCGGGTCAATTAGACGGGTCAAACGGGTCAAAATCCGGGTCGTGAAGAACGCGCCGGATTTTGCCCCGAATCTGGTCACCGGAACAGATTCTGGTGGCCCTTTTTCTGGCCAAAATCGACATCGTTTGGTCTGTTATTTGACTGGAATCGATTGCAAATCACTTCAACATCACAAACACATCTTTCAATCACCAGAATCATCCCTGAATATCAACCTCTGATCAAACCGACAAAAACTCCGGCCAAGAATAAATTGTAGAGGCTCGCAATAATTGACGCACTTGGTTAAAGAGAGGATAATTATCATTTTGGTCACAGGTTCGAATCCCACGTGAGGAGAATTTATGATTATGCTTTCTGAGTCTGAGAGTATGTCGCTTAAATGCGGTTTATCTTGGTTCACGTGGTGCTTAAATGTGGTTTATCTTGATTCATGTGATTTGCAGACTATTACGTGAGCCCGTAGGATTTACCCAGTGCGCATCTGAATGGTAGCATACGGGTTATCTACGATAAAAAAATATAAATAAATAAATAAATTGTACATATCTGTTCTATATATAATATTAGAATATGGTGATAATATTCATGAGATTAAAATGTCTCATTGAAAAAACTAATAAATTGTACACATCTGTTCTATATATAATAGGAGAATATGCTGATAATATTCATGAGATTAAAAAGTCACATTGAAAAAATTAAAAGATGTAGGTGGGAATCAAAATCGAGTCTTTACATTCACAACACGTCACCTTACCACTACATCACATTGTTACTTAATTTTTTTATTATACACATAATATTTGAGTGTCTTAAATAGCGACAAAATATTTAACTTTAAACATGATTACTAAAATATTTGTAGAGTTAGTTTTGAACAATTAAATTTGAGATATAAAGTTAAGTATAGTACATAAATGGATCATTCCCTTATTTATTAAATAATATTTTATTTGAAAAGTATGTCTCATACATTTTTAATATATATTTTTTAATAAAAAACAAATAGTACATATAATTATTTTTTTATACGTTGAAAAGAGATACACTTAATAAATAATTTATATTACATATTTTGATAAGTTATAATTAGCGTATTTCGATTTATTTCGAGTTCAAAATTCGAACTTGACGTATTTTTCAAAAAATACTCGAAATTTGACTAAATGACCTGCCCGTAAATATCGCGTCAATACCTAGGTTTAATTTAAATTATGAGTTCGACTAGAAAATCTTACCAACAAAGAAAAGTTTTGTGATAACTTATGTTGGTAAAAATTAATATCTTTGAGATCTTTATAAAATCAAGTCAATTGATAATATGTATCAAAATTACTAGCTTTAAAATCAGAATTTTATCCATTTTGAAAAATAGTCAAAATTTTGCTATATGACCCAGCCGAAAATACATTATTATTATTATTATTATTATTATCTAGATTTAATAAATTTAAATTATGAGCTCGACGAGAATATCTTATCAATAAGGATAAATTTTATAATATCTTATATAAATAAAAATAATATTTTTGAGGTATTTATACGATCAAGGCAATTGATATTATGTATCAAAATTACTAAATGACTGGTTTTACATTATTATATCTGGAACTTGACCCAATATTTAAATATATTCAAAATTTGACATGAGATGTCATAAGCTCCGTTAAAACTACGAAGATATACTAAATCGATTTATATATTAATGTTTTACTTTAAAAAATTAGGTTTAAAATATTATTTAATGATGATTAATTTATAAAGAGGTGCTCCTAAAGTCCTATTTTTTTCATTCTCTTTAGAAAAAATTAAACTACAACTATTAAATAAAATTAATAATTTTCATTAACATCTTATTTAAAAAATGGTAAGATATTTGATGTTTCTTCACAAAAAAATAGTTTATTTATTGCATTATTTAATTAAGATATATTTATATTCAAATATTTGCGAGACAAATCCTAAATTTTATATTATTCAATTTGATATGGTTATTATAAGTAATCATATACATAAAGTCCCTCTTTTTTATGGAGTTATGGAGTTCAAAATCGTAACTTTATATTACAATCCAATCAATGGTTCAGGTTTTATGTTTCTAATAATTTAAAAACTAAAATAATAAACTACATGATATAAACGTGTGTTATTATGGTGTTATATTATTAATGTTCAGCAAGTTGAATATTTACGTGTTCTACAACGTGAATACGTATGTTATTCAAACTGATCATGTTTTATAAAATTATATATTCTGCAATGTTCAACTTGTCAAATGTATGATATTTGTAAAATATTTATTAAAATAGTGATATTTGTAGAACATGATTCACATTAAAATATGTTTTACAAAATTTTTTATACTATTTTATTTACAGAACATATATGAACTCTCGTACTCAACTAAAAACAAGGTCTCCATAGAATTTAACTAATATATATATATATATATGAAACTTGAAAAATTATAGAATTCAATATTTTGAAAAAATATATATTTAAAATTAGCAATAATAAATTTACAAAAAAAAATATTTAGTGTTGGGAAATTATGTTAAGCTATTTGGAATTATTTGAAAAAAGGTTAAAACTATAATGTATTGTACTATTTGATTTAATTTATGTTATGCTATCTAAATAAAAGAAATTAATATTAGTCGATATTTTGAAATGATTAACAAGTTCAACTAATATTTAAAAAAATTCATCAAATTGAAAATATTTGATTTTAGAAAAATAATATACAATGTTATCAAATTACTATAAAAAAATATTAGAATCATAAATATAAGAAACTTCAAAATGATTTGATGATGATATTAGTATAAATTTTTCTTTAGATTTTTGGAAAAAAAACTTCTGAATATCAGTAGTTAGTCTTTACGATATATGAATTATTTTTATGTCACATCTATGACTGATGCTCTGTTGAGTAAAAATAAATATTGTTTGATTGTCAGTGCTACTACGACTACGATATATAAATAATTGTAATTTATTTATTAGATAATTATCATCTTTGAATAATCATAAATACATGTTATTTGAGTAATTTACTGAATAACAATTAGATATATAAATGACCAAGATATCTAGCATATAAATAAACGAGACCAACATAATTTACTCGAAAATATAATAAATAATAATTTACACACACACATGTGACTTTATCTTTACCAATATTAAAATATTCAATTTTAATGGTGTATTTCAGAGTTATCGATATAAGTAATAGAAGAAAATAACAACAGTCTTTTATGTCCCAAAAATAAGAATGATCAATTAAATTTAGGTTTTTTTTCAATGTGTTAAAAACTAAATATATTACGTAAATTTTAATTTATGAATTGACAATTATCTGATATTTTATAAAATTAACTTGTATAATAGAGAGGATTAAAAGTCAAGTACACGGCCAGCAATAATATTAAATCAACATAAACGTTGCATTAAAAAAATAATATTTTTCTTAAAAAATGAACTTATATTAATTGTATTGTAGATTTCACTTTGTTGAATATTACGATTGGACGTCTTGACCACTTTAATTATGCATTACTAATCCTTTTAAACTAAGCAAGGTAATTGTAAATTAGTTATGATTTTAGTAATAAAATATCTCATTAATATGGGTTTATTTGACTAAAACTCAAAAAAATTACTCGACTCTACAATATACATATATGTTAATTTTTAATTTCTTTTTTATAAATATATTGACACGTGCAGTGACTACCCTGGTTTATTCATTTAATAAATACAAATTACATGACACAAACAAGAAAAGATGTATTATGATTAATGAGATATATTCAAAACATTATGAACGTTATTAATGTTTTACATGAAAATCATATACATTAACAGATACTCAACTTGTATTTGATATGTTTTAAACGTTATACACTATTTATCAATAAGAAAATGATCAAGAAATTAACTAATATAATTGTATGGTGTAAAAAAAATCTAGAAAATGACCCGTGTTTATGCTAATTATGCTAATAATATTAGAAATGAAGGTAATTTTGTTACTTTTCGCCTTTCATAAACGTTATTAATGTTTTACATGAAAATCATATACATTAACAGATACTCAACTTGTATTTGATATGTTTTAAACGTTATACAATATTTATCAATAAGAAAATGATCAAGAAATTAACTAATTTAATTGTATGGTGTAAAAAAAAATCTAGAAAATGACCCGTGTTTATGCTAATTATGTTAATAATATTAGAAATGAAGGTAATTTTGTTACTTTCCACCTTTCATAAAAATGGCGCACTGGATAAATCCTACGGGCCCACGCATAGCCTGCAAACCACGTGAACCAAGATAAACCAATTTAAACGACATGCTCTGACTTAGGAGGCATAATCATAAATTCTCCTTCCGTGGGATTCGAACCTGTGACTAAGAGGATAGTTTTCCCCTCCTTAACCAACTGAGCCAACCCTAGCGGGCTATATCTTCTTTGTTAACTTATATATTTAAAGTGTAAATTGCATATTGGTGGCCGTACTTCACACTTATTTTTAAAACAGTGGCTACATTTTAAATTTTTAAATAATGAAAATTTTAAATTTTCATTGTAGGAACGATTTTAAAGAGTTTTTCTAGATTGATCCTAATACTAGGTGTCGATTAACAAATCATTATCACTTTGGTTATAAGTTTTTTCAATAGGCGGATACTCTTCTCTATATTTTTAATTATAGAAGTGCGACACTTGATGAAATTAGATGTTAGATATATTTGATAATGTCATGGCTAATATGATTTATGTTTAGTTTTCAGTTCTTACTTAAACAGGACAAATCAGTACTTAACTGAAATCAGCACTTATACTGAAGTCAGAACTTAAGTCATCAGTTTTAAGGTTCAGGAGATATTTATCTGAAGATAATATCAGGACTTAAAGGAAACATTCAGATAAGGAAGGCGGCTGATTAAAGGAAGAGAAGATCGAGACAAACGTAAGAAGAGATATGCATGAAGAAAGAATTCTATGAAGAATAGAATACTTGGAAAAAAAGATATCTGATTGATATATTTTAGGAAGCAGAATTATATTCCATATCAATTAGCGATTATCTTGTAACTGTGTAGTATATAAACACAGACATAGGGTTTACACTATAAGTGTTATCATTATCGAGAATATTATTCATTGTAACCCTAGCAGCTCTCGTGATATTTGTTCATCACTGAGAGAGGACAGTTCCATACTGTAACAGAGTTTATTGCTTTGAATAAAGTCTGTTTTCTGTTACTTGTGTTATTAGAATTCGATTTGATTATGCTATACACTGTATTCACCCCCCTCTACAGTGTTTGTGACCTAACAAGTGGTATCAGAGCCTATCTGTTAACACACAAACAGTTTAAGATCCAAAAACAATCATGTCTGAAGTAGAAACTCCAACTAAGCCCACCAAAACTGAAGAACCTCCAAAGACACAAATCCATAGTCGATATGAGACTATTAGAGTTCCCATTCTGAAGCCATCTGAATATCCCGTATGGAAGGTGAGGATGACCATGTTTCTGGAAGCAACTGATCCAGAATATCTTGACAGAATCAATGAAGGGCCTCACAAACCAACCAAGCTCGCTGTTGCAGTTGCAGGTGAAGCAGCAAAGTCAGTACCAAAGGAGAAGAGCGACTACACTGTTGAAGATATCGCTTCAATTGCTAAGGATGCTAAGGTACGAAACTTACTGCATAGTGCCATTGATAATGTAATGTCAAATAGGGTAATTAACTGCAAGACTGCAAAGGAGATATGGGATGCCTTGGAAACAAGGTGTCAGGGAACTGATTCGATTAAGAAGAACAGGAAGACAATACTCACTCAAGAGTATGAACACTTTGACTCAAAGGCTAATGAGTCATTGACTGATTTATATGATAGATTTGTCAAACTCTTGAACAATTTGTCACTGGTTGATAAGGAGTATGATCTTGAAGATTCAAACCTTAAATTCCTGTTAGCTTTTCCTGAAAGCTGGGATTTGAAGGCAACAACTATAAGAGACAACTATAATCTTGATGAAACGACTCTTGATGAAATTTATGGGATGCTCAAGACTCATGAACTTGAGATGGAACAAAGAAGCAAGAGGAAAGGAGGAAATTCAAGGAAAGTTGCTCTTAAGGCTGAAGAAGAATCCCCCAAGGCAGCTACCTCAAGGAAAGGTAAGGGAAAAGCGCTCATCACAAAGTCTGATACTGAGTCATCAAGTTCTGATAGTGATGATGACTCAGAATCTGAAAGCTTACCTGAGACAGATGCTGATGAAGAGATGATGAAGCTGTGTGCTCTTATGGTGAAATGAATCACAAAGATTGCATACAGGAAGTTCAGGAAGGGAAAGAAGTTTTCCAGGAAAGGTGCAAGTTCTGATAAGAAGAATTTCAGAAAATCTGAAGGCAAAGGAGGGAAGTCTGGAAGAGGAGATTACACAAATGTCAAATGCTACAATTGTGGTGAGAAAGGCCACATATCTCCTGATTGCAAGAAAGTGAAGAGTGACAAAGGCAAGGCTTTTATCATAAAGAAGAAAAACTGGACAGATACCTCAGATTCAGAAAGTGAGGAGAATTATGCCTTGATGGCAAATGCTGATATGGCAAGTGCTGAAAGCAGTTCTGAAGCTGCTGAGTTAAAGCTACCTCAAACTACTTATACCTTTCATACTGATGATATTAATGAGTTGAGAAGATATCTTAAAACCATGTTCATTAGCTATAGAGATCAAACTTTAACATGTGAGAGATTAACTTCTGAAAATCTTGCTTGTAAAAAGAGGAATGATTATTTAAAAAAAGAGTTAGTCATGTTCCATCAAACTCAGAAAGATAGAGATGATGCTTTCTATGTTAGGGATGAATTACTTAAAATAAATGAATCTCTAATCTGAGTTAGAGAAGGAAAGAGAGATTATTAGGACTTGGACTAACTCTGGCAGAACAACTCAGAATTTGTTAAGTAGTGGAAACTGGAAAAAGGGCTTAGGTTATGGAGATGATAAGAATGATAAAGGAACTGTAGAAATTAAGCCTATAGTTGTTAAACAAAAATCAAAGTTAAAACCTGTTAAGTTTGTAGCTGTAAAGTCTGATACTGAGAAATCAGAAGTTAAAAAGGAATTAACTTCTGACAAACTAAAACAGGAAAAGACAATTGAAGTAAACGTAGGCTTAATGACAAAGAAGCAGCTTAAGCATAAGCTGAAAGAAGTTAAGAATGCAAACAAGGTAAAATCACCTAGGAAAATAGGAATGGAAAGGAAGGTGTTAATAAAAGCAATGATTATAAGCCTGTTCCTGATGCTCCTAGAAAAACATGTCATAACTGTGGAAGTTCTAACCATCTGGCTTCTTTTTGCAGGAAGAATAAGAACATAAACTCCTTACCTTCAAAGTCAGGAGTTAAGAGTCAGTCTGTTAGATATAAGCCACAAAATCCTTGTTTTCATTGTGGTAGTTTATGGCATTCCATTTATACTTGTAAGGAATATCATAGTTTGTACTATGATTATTATCAATTAAAACCTTCTTTAAAGAAAGTTAGCATTGTTCCTTCTAGAATAAGTTCTGATACAATGTCTGATAGTGTAAATGCTGATAAGAAAAATGTTAACATAAACTTTGATGCTAAATCCGCTGCAAATGTTAACAAACTTAATAAGGCCACAGGATCCAAGCAAGCTCACTTTTATTTGTCAAACCAAGTACACCAGAAACTTGCTGAAGAAATTTGGAATGCAAGATTGTTCAAGTGCATTCACTCCCATGGCCACTGCAACAAAACTGGATAAGGATAATGGTAAATCAGTAGATATTACTGATTACAGAGGTATGATTGGCTCTTTACTTTATCTAACTGCTAGTAGACCTGATATCATGTATGCTACCACTTTGTGCAAGATTTCAAGCAGATCCAAGAGAACCTCACTTAACAGCTGTGAAGAGAATATTCAAGTATCTTAAGGGAACAGCTGATCTGGGATTGTGGTATCCCAGAGAATCAGATTTTAAACTAATAGGTTACTCAGATGCAGATTTTGCAGGTTGCAAAATTGACAGGAAAAGCACAAGTGGAGGCTGCCAATTTCTTGGAGGCAGATTGGTTTCTTGGGGTAGCAAGAAATAAAAGTCAATTTCCACATTAACTGCAGAAGCAGAATACATTGCTGCAAGAAGCTGCTGTGCACAGATTCTTTGGATGAAGAATCAGTTGCTGGATTATGGGTTAACATACTTTAAAATCCCTATTTACTGTGATAATCAAAGTGCTATTGCTATGACAGGTAATCCAGTTCAACACTCAATGACAAAGCATATCAGCATTAGGTACCACTTTATAAGGGAACATATGGATGAAGGTACAGTGGAATTGTACTTTGTTCCAACAGATCAACAACTAGCAGATATCTTCACAAAACCACTGTGTGAAGCTACTTTTACAAGATTGGTAAATGAACTTGGAATGGTTTCAGGTTCTTTCTCTAAATTTGCTTAGTTTTGTTCTGATACATTAGACTTTATGATCAGTGTTTACAGATATTACTCTCTTTGTGTATTCTGTGCCTAATTGAAAATTGCTTAAGTACTGATTGTTGTCTGATGTGAATTTCTAAACTCTGATAGTGAAATGACTGTTTCTGTGACTATTCAATCCAATGAGGATAACTGTGCTAGATGCTGACCAAGTAGTCTTTAATATACTAAAGATCCCATGTTTGAAGTAATTATTTATGTGGAAATCTCTTAACACAAGCAAACTCTGATATTGAGCTTAGTTCAATTTACTTTGTGTATCTTATTACTAAGTCAAAAACTAGAATAGTGCTTCTTATCTGTTAAGTTCTGATGTTAGTAAATCTGATGGATGTACTAAGTGCTGATAAACCTCACTTATCAAAAGAAAAAGGAAAAGAAAAGGGAATAAAAATCAGGTACTCCTTTGAGATCTAGAGTAAAAATGTGGAAGGGACGACCTAAGTGCATTGCTGGTATTAAGTAATATGCATTAGAAAAGCAAATAATTATTTTTCTTGGTGACTTTTCAAACTCTATGATTACTGGAGAAATACTCTGATAATAGCATAAATTCTGATAAGCAGTCGTGACTCACTTACACTGAGAAGCCACTGTAAAATGGAATTTCAAAAGATGCATAAAATAAGCACAAAAAAGTTGAGGTGGACTCATGCATGAACTCATTCAATAGTAGGCTTCAGAATAATGACATATTTTAAGTAAAGTTCTTAGTTATGCCTTATTTCTAAGATGTCCTGAAGTGAATCAAACTTTACTCTTTGTCTGATATTTCGCTTAATGCACACACTTACACTCCATATGAATGATGAAATTTATTGTGGCGATCAATATTGTTTTCGATGAACAGTTTATGTGTCAGATTGCATAAATTCTGAGGACAGGTTCTGATGGAAGTTCTAATGATTAAGTTCTGAAGAACCAAAATCAGAATTTGTGTGAAGAATTACAGAAATAGGCAGTCAACTTTTTGAGTTAAGAAATCATGTTCTGATGACTGTTAAGTTCTGATATAAGTCTAAGTGCTGATATTAAATTCTGATTCTTTCCTTGACTTATTTGTGGTTAAAATCTGAAACAGTCTTATTTTAAATCAGAATATGTTTGGTGGAATATTAACAGTCAATACAAATAGGGTTAGTGGTACACGTCCATGCACAGTAATATTTATTTGTTTCTTGTGCGCATTAAACCCTGTTTTACACTTCCAATGGCTATTTTTATTCTCCTCAGTCTAGGGAGACGAGGTAGAAATTTCTACCTGTCAGCATTAAATTTTCCTTCCGTCTCCTGAAATTCTATTGCCTATATAAACCAACACTTCACTCCAGCCAGCATATCTCTAAATTCCTCACAAACTCACTCTCGTTTTATTCTTAACACCAAAAATGGCTGCATTTGGCTGGTTTTACAATTATGGCGATGAGACTGTACATGTCTTTATAAATGGAATTCCAACTCCATACCCTATCTCCAACATCCCTCACAATCTCTGGATTCAATTTCCAGAGGTTATTAAACGTGATCTGTTGACAGTTCGAAGAGAACTTCATCTCCGTCGTCTTCGACAGCAGGAGCGAATCATATGACTCGCTATTCTCTTTGTTGAGAGCAAGAAGAAGAAATAGTTTCTGCTCCATGTTTCTCTTCACCATCAGCTTTGTCAGGCTTCTTAGCTTAGGACAATAGTTGATGCTGATAGGATTTGTAGCTTAGGACAATCTTGAAATGTTGTGATGTAAATTTAAATTTCATGAATGTATTTTCTCAATATATTAATGAAATTTTCTATTTTTGCAAGATTTTGTCTATGAGTTGTTTGAAATTCTGATACATTTTTAAATCCTGATTTATCCATATTCTGATGACCATTTTATTACTGATACAAATCAAGTTCTGATTCTGACGTGGCAGTACCTGTTTACTTGATATATTTTTTGGTCATTCTCTCACTTGGTGTATTTTTACAGAATATTGGTTTCGCAGTGAAAATGATTTAATGAGTGGGAACAGTTTAAATTTTAAATTAAAACTGAATTACCTTAATTAATGGGATTACTTGGTAAGTGGAACGGTTTTTTCTTGAAAAACTGCATGTGATAAGTAATGATTACTGTTTTCCCGTGCCCACTAATTCTTCTTTACTGCTGCATGTCTGACAGGTGTCTAACGGTTACTTTTTCTACCGTGTATAAGTAAAAGAGAGAGGAGATTGTAAAATATTTTATTTACTTTCACACTTTATCTCTCTTTCTTTACTTCTATTCTCTCTCATCTCCTGACGTTGTTTTTTATACAGACATTTTATCAAACACCTTACAGGCAACCTTAATTCTCAATTTTTTTCATGGCACCTAAGGATTTGATCATAGATGGAGCCAAGTTCGTTCCCAACAACTATGCTACAATCTTAAATCATGATGAAGCTCCATCTGAGTTGCACTTTGTGCAAGATCTTCTAGCACACAGTAAAATTGGGTATGCATTGACCCAGCCTCAAGTCATTTCCAGCCAACAACTTCTGACATTTTGGCGGACTGGGCATTTTGACAATGGTGGTGCTACTGGTACTCCCAGTATTGTTTTCGAAGTAAATGATGTTGAGCATGTGGTAACTCCTGGAGCAGTTCGCAAAGCTCTATATTTACCAGAAGGCTGCATTTTCTCAACAGCGGAGGAACCAGTTCTACAGCAGCTCATGGCCAATTTGGGGTATGAGAAGAGTTTGGCCAAGCTTGGACAGTTGAAAAGAGCACATATCAGAAAGGAATGGAGCTTTTTCTTCGACTGCATCACTAAAGCCTTCGGGAATAAGTGTTCCAACTTTGATGCCATTCCAATCATGAGTCAGCACATCGGGTATGCTATTATTCACCAAACTCATTTTGATTTTGCAAGTGTTGTGCTAGGTTTTATTGGGGATAGGATGACAGAGGATAGAAATGTAGTTTACTTTGCTAGATTCTGTCAGCTTATATATACCTTTTGCTGTGATAATGAACCCCAACCAGCCAGTTCTTTATTTCCACCTTTTAAACTTGCAAAACGTGCTTTTAATGACTTGGTAAATGCTGACCTTAAGAAAAAGGTGGTTAGACCCTTACAGATACCTCAGTCTGTAAAACAGATCTTGGTAAATGCTGATCCTCTAACCTACAAATCTGTTTACCCTGATGTACAACCCACCACCACAACCCAGATAACTCAACAACCATCAGAACATACCACACATACACCTCACTCTACTCCACCTTCTGTCAGAACACATCTCAAAACTTCACAGATACCTCAACCATCATCATCATCAGCACATACTGTGAAGTATTCATCTTCCAAGCCCAAGAGGACAAAGACTGTACCTCAAACACCACAGAAGAGAAGGAGGATTGTTCTGAGAGATGAATTAGACAGTGAGGAACAGGTTCCTGTATCAGAACCTGTCATGAAAGAAGCTGAGAAGGTCTCTTCTCAGAAGGATACTGGTATTGGGGGATCTAAGCTTCTCAAAAGGCTTAGAAGAATGTCTTATGCTGAAACTCCCAAAGAATCTCCATCTTCTAAGAGATACAAGAAACATAGAGCTCACATGCCAGTTACAGAGGATGAGGATGAAGCAGCTACGGAAGGAGACCATGAATCTCTGATCTCAAAAGAGCCAGAAATTGCTACAGCTACTGCTTCTACACCTCCATTGTCACCAACTCAGGAAGTTGCTACAGATAAAACAACTACACTACCTGTGTCTCCTATTCATGAACCAGTATCTACTGCAGACCCAGGCACAAGTGCTGAAATTGATATTCACAACCTGGTTGCGCCTGAGGTTCTCTACTTAGAAGCTCCAACAACTCAAATACATCCATCAACAACACCACTTACTGATGCAAATGAAACTCCAGAATTGTCTACAACACCTTCTCTGCATCTAGATACTGATGATCAGAATATAGGTGAGCATCAGACTATGGATGTTGATCAGAACTTGGAAGTAGATCAGCAGTTAGAGGATGATGTTGATACCTCAATAGCTTCTCATATTTTTCTTTTATCAGAAGATGCTGATTCTGTAAGTTCTGATGCTGCAAATGCTGATGTTACTGGTGATGCTGCTATAAATGCAGATGCTGATGAAGCTGGTCCTTTAGGACATGCACCTCAACAGACTGTTCCTAAATCTGAACTAGTCAAGAAGTTTGTTCGAGGAGAAGCACCAGTACCTTGGAGTGAAACTCCTAGAGGACAGGAGTGGACTAAGGAATGGAATACAGTTACTTTTGTTCCATCTGAAAAGATTCTTGCTGAGTATCTTGCAAAAGCCGATGAGTTCTTAGTTAATGAAGATTTCAAGACACAGCTAAGAGTTACTGCACTTACCACAAGGCACCTTCAAGGTCAACAGTCTATTACTCAGGACAAGTTGAACAGGGTTTAAAAACTCTTAATGCAGCAAGATACACTTGTCAAGCTGGACAAGAAAAACTTTTTCAAACCTACCTTTGACAGAGTTGCTTACATTGAGAAGACCCAAGAGAAGCAACAGTCTCAGATTGATAAAATTTTGAAAAATCAAGCTTCTCAGCAATCTCAACTCAATGAAATCCAATCCTCAGTGGAATTGCTTGTCTCTCTTCTCTTACCAGCTGATGCCAAAAAGGGGGAGAAAGTAATTAAGTCCAAATGCAAAACTGTTAAGACACTGAAGGGGAAGGATGATGAAAAAGATGACCAGGAAAACTCTGGAATGGGTGGAGGTCATGGTCAAGGTAGTGGTTTCTCATCAAGAAGAGCTGAAGCTACAAGTCATAGAACAAGTTCTGATACTGGAAAAAGAATTACTTCTGATACCGGTAAAAGAATAAGTTCTGATGAAATTTTGGATCTTGATGAAGAAATATCAAGACAATTATTTCTGAAGGAAAATCCAGGAATGGACTTTGAGAGTCTGATGGAAGAAGAAGCTAGACTTAAGTCAGAAAAAAGTCAATTCTAAATCTGAAGCTTCTGTTGGTAAAAAGAAACTTCCTAAGGCCAAAGGCATTGTGATAAGAGAAAGGACAAATGTTGAGACAACCAAGGCTAAATCACAATTGCAGATAGATCCAAGGTCCAAAGGCAAAGAAAAAGTTGGTGAACCTATAAAGGTTTATGTGCCTCCTGTGGATGAAGAAATTACTGTTGAAGATGCTGATCTTACTCTGACTTCAAGGAAGATTTCTAAGACAACCTCTGACATGGCTCAAGTTGTTCAGAGTCAAGAGATAGTTAGTTCTGATATTACAAAGAAGCAAGTAACCTCTGACATAGCTCAAGTTGACTTGATATCAGAAGATAAGGAAAAGGAAACCTCTTACATTGCTCATGTTAAACCTTCAAAGATACTCCTACCAGGATTCACCAAAATCAAACAGACTCAACCTTTGAAGACTGCATCACGTGGTTTTGAAGCAAGAGTGGTTACTGGAAAGGAAGCAAGAGATAAATATGGATTGGGTAGTGATGATGAAAGAAGAGTATAGAACACAACCAATTATCCAACTTCCTTAAGTGAATCAGGTATTGGAGCAACTCCTGAAAGATTGAATCAACTAGAATCTGTACAGATGGTTTACCATACCTACTTGAAAGAACACGTCTTGCTGTACTTCATGACAGATGGTAGGGTTTACCATATAAGGGAAAATGCTATTCCACTGAAGTATTTTGAAGAATTGGAACATGTTTTATTTTTACTTCAAGTGAATGACAGAATAACAGAAAGTGCTGCAAACTATTTGAAGACTCAAATTCAGAGACAGAAAAGGCTTTATTCTGTAAAATCTGACAGCACATATCTTCCAAAGTACAGAGATCATAAGGGTGATATTGTTGAGATGAAGCCTAACTCTGCTAAGATTATAACTACCTTTCTGGGTTATAAGGCTGTATAATTCAATCTTGAGTCTGACAAGGCGTATTTGATCAGACTGGATCAGGACATAAGGAAAGCTAGAATTAATAATCTCAGGGCTGCTATCTTCCAAACTGGTGAAGATCCTGCAGAGCTTAAAGATGCTAAAAGGAGGATGATTGAGAAACTCAGATATGCTGAGAGATGTTTGTTAAAGAACTATCTCAGAACAACTCCTGACATCAGAGAGATCAGAAGGTGAAGCCAAGTCAAGATCTACAACTGCTCAAATTCTGATATCTATATAGACTGAAGTTGTTATCAGAAGTTAAAGTTGGTAAAGCTTTAAGGAATGTAAGTTGTAGTTATCTAGTCAAATTCTCATGCATTTGTACTTAATGTTTTTTACATCATCAAATATCTTTTAAACTTATATATTATGCTAATTTACAAGTTGGGGTAGATTGTTAGATATATTTGATAATGTCATGACTAATATGATTTATGTTTAGTTTTCAGTTCTTACTTAAACAGGACAAATCAGTACTTAACTGAAATCAGCACTTATACTAAAGTCAGAACTTAAGTCATCAGTACTTAAGGTTCAGGAGATATTTATCAGAAGATAATATCAGGACTTAAAGGAAACGTTCAGATACGGAAGACGGCTGATTAAAGGAAGAGAAGATCGAGACAAACGTAAGAAGAGATATGCATGAAGAAAGAATTCTATGAAGAATAGAATACTTGGAAGAAAAGATATCTGATTGATATATTTTAGGAAGCAGAATTATATTCCATATCAATTATCGATTATCTTGTAACTGTGTAGTATATAAACACAGACATAGGGTTTACACTATAAGTGTTATCATTATCGAGAATATTATTCATTGTAACCCTAGCAGCTCTCGTGATATTTGTTCATCACTGAGAGAGGACAGTTCCATACTGTAACAGTGTTTATTGCTTTGAATAAAGTCTGTTTTCTGTTACTTGTGTTATTAGAATTCGATTTGATTGTGCTATACACTGTATTCACCCCCCCTTACAGTGTGTGTGACCTAACATTAGAAGAAGTGAAAAACTGAAAATTATTTAAGTTGTGTCTGTACCTCTTTGTTTGGCGATATCATATGTTTTTTGTGACGATAAAGATATGAGTCCGGGTAGCAATTTAACGAAACCATTCTTTTAAAAGGTGAAAAAAGATTTCAACAATTTATAAAAATTTAACCACAATTTTGAAAATAAGTACGAAGAACAACCACCATTCCATAATTTACGTTTTAAATATATTATTTAACGGTGAAGATTTAACGGGAGTTGATGGCAGTCATCTTTTTGAAAGGCGGAACAAAAAATTGGCCATTATTTTGAAAATTTGAAAATTTGGCAACTATTTTGAAAATTGATGTAAAATGCGGTCACCACTCTATAATTTACTCTGGTAGGCAATTACCAAACTCACACTACCACCTTGAGCCCGTGACTGTCTCTTCTTAATGAAATGAAAATGACTGTTGATAACTCCTGGTGGCGGGGCCTCTCCTTCAACGCCGTGCCTGGATCCTTCGCTGCTGTGGGGGTGTAGCTATGGTGGGGTTCCTACAAAACAACACTGAAAGGGGGGTTTTGGTCCCGCGGCGCCTCCGGTGTGAGAGTAAGAACTCGCTTTTGGGAAGATGAAGATAGATATAAATGCAGGGTGGTTGTGTGTGTATATGGGTGTGAGAGAGTGATTAACCCCAAAACCTCACCTTTTTGGGCTATTTATAGCCCAAGGATAGGGTTTTGGGATTGGTACCTTTAAATCGTAGCCATTGGTTCTGGGAGTGGAGGACACCTGGCTGGAGTGGATGCTTTACACGTGTCAGTGCGGGATTGGTTGAGGAATGTTCTGAGGATCCTCTGACACGTGCCCTGATTATTCCCATGATTGATGTGTGACAGCCGTCCCCATCATGTACTTGGACCAGTGCCTCACGTGCTGGGATTTACCAAGGTTGGGCTTGCGGGACAGAGCCGGTCAGGACTGGTAGTGTACAGGACTAGTCCTTCCAGAAGCTGCGTTGAGTTAGGAGTCTAGGAGTAGTCCTTCCAGGAGCTATATGGAGTTAGGAGTGTAGGAGTAGTCCTTCCAGGAGCTATATAGAGTTAGGAGCCTAGGAGTAGTCTTTCCAGGAGCTATATAGAGTTAGGAGCCTAGGAGTAGTCCTTCCAGGAGCTATATGTACTATCATGTGCCCCCCACTCCCTTATGCAAATTTTCTGGATGGGGGAGTAAATTTGGGTTGGTTTGTAGAACATGAGATTTTGATTGTTTTATTTAGAAGAATTTGTGCTTTTCTTGCCCGCAGTCCGGATTGCGTTGATTTCGGCGAATCCGGACTAAAGTGGTTGTCTTTTACACGAGTGGAGCTTTTCTTGCCCCCCAGTCCAGATTGCGCTGAGTTCAGCGAATCAGGACTAAGGTGGTTGTCTTTGGAAGGAGTTGAGCTTTTCTTGCTCCCCAGTCTGGATTGCTGTGAGTTCGGAAAATCAGGACTAAGGTGCTTGTCTTTAGCAGGAGTTGAGCTTTTCTTGCCACCCAGTCCGGAGTACTCTGAGTGCGGCAAATCAGGACTAAGGTGGTTGTCTTTGGAAGGAGTTGACCTTTTCTTGCCCCCCAGTCTGGATTGTAGTGAGTTCGGCAAATCAGGACTAAGGTGCTTGTCTTTAGCAGGAGTTAAGCTTTTTTTGCCACCCAGTCCAGAGTAGTCTGAGTTCGGCGAATCAGGACTAAGATCGTTGTGTTTGGAAGGAGTTGAGCTTTTCTTTCCCCCCAGTCCGGATTGCAGTGAATTCGGCGAATCAGGACTAAGGTGGTTCTCTTTGGAAGGAGTTGAACTTTTCTTGCCCCCTAGTCTTGAGTACTCTGAGTTCGGCGAATCAGGACTAAGGTGGTTGTCTTTAGCAGGAGTTGAGCTTTTCTTGCCCCCAGTCCGGATTGTGCTGAGTTCGGCGAATCAGGACTAAGGTGGTTGTCTTTGGAAGGAGTTGAACTTTTCTTTCCCCCCAGTCCGGAGTGCTCTGTGCGAAAGAATCCGGACTTGGAAGTTGAAACGGTTTTGGGGATTTCCCCCCAATGATTTAAATTGTTACAGTTGTCTTTTTTCAAAAGACGTGTTATAATAATGATTCTTCAATAATGACCGCTTAAGATGGGTGGCTAGGATCATGCCACATGGCGTGGCTCTTTAGTTTTTCACCCCCTATAAATAGAGGTGCTGCCTTTTTTTTATTTCTTTTTATTGCTTCTTCAATTCTTCTCTTTTCTCTCTCTTTCTCTGGAGGTTTTTCTCTGTTGTTCTTGCCGTCGCCGCTGTATTACAGGAGAGGTGTTTGAGGCTAGTCGTTGCTTGTTGGACGTCCCCAGCCACTCCATACTTTATCTCTTTGTAAGTCCTTTTTTTGTTTCTTTTGCTTTATGCTTTGAGTTCCCATTAGTCTTCATTTTTGGGTAATGGTGTTTATGTGTTTTGGTTTGGTTTTGTTGTTTGTATCTCCGTATGTATCTATTTTTGTGGCATGATTTGCTTTTTGATTCTTGTTGATAGTGTTTTTGGGTTTAGGGTATTTTGTTTGGGTCCGGACTTGGTTATCTAGTCCGGACTAATGATGTTGTTTTTGTAGTTTGTAATTGGTTACTGTTTTTGTGTTATTGTGGCCTCTGGGTTCGGAGTAATAGGCTAGGTGTTTAGTCCGGAGTGTTGATCGAGCTTTAGGGTTTTGTAGTTCAAAGTGGTTGATTTGTTTTGGGTTTGTGTTTTATCTTTTGGGCTTGGGTCTCCGGAATGTTTGCTTTTGACTTGAAATAAAATTGAACATAGGGTAGTCCGGACCATGTAGCTTTCAAGATGAATAAACTGTAGGGATTTAGACTAACCTTTATCACTTGTTTTAGGTTTATGGTCCGGACTAAAGTTCGTAGCAAGGCATATATAACTTGCTACCCGGGGCCTTCAGGTTCGGATTTGGAGTCATCCAGTGATTCTGAGCGGGTTGAAATAGGGAAGAAGGCTTCTACCTCGGACTCTGAAGCTATTACTAAGCTTTCAGTAGGTAGGATTTCTTTTAGGAAGGTGCCTTGCACTCCGGAGGGCTTGTGGGTTGCGACTCCGGGCTATTTCATTACGAAGAGCTTTGAGATAGATAATAGCTTCTACTACAGAAGTATTAGGTCCGGATATGCTAGACAACCGAACGCTGGTCCGGGGCCTTATAATAAGGAAGATTTCGACAGGAAATTTGCTGATAGTATAGTTGTTAAGGAGCCTTATGAGCTTAAAGACGAGTATGCTGCGTTAGATCATGCGGCGCAAGATTCCTCTGTCAGGGCAACTTTTCAGTTAGATCCCCGGATTGAGTGGAGGTAGGCGGAGCCGGATGAGAGGATTTATCACAGACCGGCTGACGAATTCATTCCTCTGTGGTTGGAGCATCTCCGGTCCGGGTGGAATCCGCAATGGCACTTGTTTCTCAAACATATGTGCAAATATGAGTATAAGATATCTCCGATGCAGATAACTCCGAACGGGATCAAGTGGATGAGTTGGTTCATTGCTAGCCGCAATCAGTTTGAAGTGCATCCCACCTTTAAGTTGTGGCATCATATTTCCATCTTGTCTGGTCCAGCCAGTTTCCTCTGTATGAACTTCGGTTCCGGGCCCCGGAGTGCGGATATGGTGGTTCCTACATGCCCGTGATTCAGCAGTGTTCGTTGAAGTATTGGAACGGGGAGTTGATCATGCTGATGGGGTTGGACTTGCATTATCTTCCCCACATTGCTTCGGAGGGAGTCCGGACTCGGTTCCGTAGGGATGTACTCTGGGGAGATGCTATTCGGTTGATGTTTCCGTTTTGTGAATGTCTGGGTTTCCAAATGACCCGAGACACTTTCATGATTCATAGGACTATGCATAGGCTAAGCTGTAAGTGTTTTTCTTTGTGTCCAGATTGCTTATATTGTTTCTTGTCCGGATTCGTCGTCTGTTTTCTTCTGTTGTGATTCTTTATTGGTTTTAACTTGTGCTTTTGCTTTGCGTTTTTGCAGGTTTTCCGCATTATAATCCGAACATGTCATCTTCGGCCTACAACGATGCACTGAAGGGTTTGGGCAAAGCTTTTAAGTTGTCGAAGAAAGCTACTGCTACTGGGTCTGGTTCTAATGCCTCTATGAAGGAGGGATCCCAGAGTAACGCTGTCTCGAGACCGGAGGTTGATGCTTCTGAGAGGGTTCCGGAGAAGAACGCTGAGGTGGAGATTGGGGATGAGTTCAAAAATCTTGAGGATCTCGGTCCTATCGGGGAAGTTCCGGGTAGAGAGTCCGGAAGAAAGAAGAAGAGGCTCCGGACACTGGGGACTAAACCTCCCCGGGCTGAAAATTTTGAAGCTGGTTCAGGGTCCGGGGCTGGTAAAGGAAAGGTTGTTGATGATGAGGGTCTGGATGCAGGTAGTCCGGAGCTTGAGGATAAAGTTGCTCATTTCATGGCTGGGATTCCTAGTCAAGCTGAGTGGAGGAGGATGAATCAGTCCAGATTCGATGCAACTATGAAGGAGTGCTCTCGGCTCTGGGGTCAGGTATGTTTTCCTCATATTCTCGTTTCTTGTGTTCATTTGCCTTAGAATATTTTTCTAAGTTTTTCTATTTTTTGCAGCTTGGTGGCTATATGGCCGGATCGGCTTCTCTGGCCTACAATGAACTGAAGGCTGCTCGGACCTCTATCGCTGATAAAGACTCCGAGATTGGTCGGCTCTGGGATGAGATAATTGTTAAGGATACTTCCCTGTCCGGATTGAACAAGCACATTAATGATGTGACCACCCGGGCTGAGAATGCTGAAAAGGAAGTTTCTGATTTGAAGTCTGAACTGTCTGAGCTTCGGAGGCAGATGTCCGCGGTGAGGCCGGAAGCTGAGATTATTGCTGAATTCAAAAGATCTGAGGAGTATGATAAAGCTCTTGCTAATACTGGTGCTCCGGAGATAGCTCGTTGTTGGGTGGTTGCGGAGCGACATATCAAGACTAATCCGGAGGCCGATTGGGACAACTTCGTTAATGAGTTTATCAAGGCAAAGGAAGATATTGAGCTTAGATTAGGGGAACCAGAACCGTTCTGTAACATATTTATAATAAAATATGTGTATTAGTATGTCATTTATATGTGATTATCTGTTAAACCCTAATTGTTATGTGTTACGTGTATCCCGTGTCATTTCTGTATTTTTAAGGTATTTTTCAGATATTTTATTTCACATTCATAGCTTTCATTTCAAACGTTTTACGACCCAAAAAATGGTTTTAAAGGTATTTCAAATAAAATAATGGGCCTTATTTTTCATCAAACGGCTTTTACAATCGCATTATTCTGAACATCTAGATATTTTATAAATTTTCTCGTTTTACGAAAAATGACATTTCCGGGCCCCATTGGGTGTTAAAAACCCCACAAAAATCACATTTTTATTTTTATAAAATTATAGGACTTTTATTTATACCATTTCTTTGTATTTTTGCATTATTCACAATTTTTGGGAAATTTTGGCATATATATTAATTTTTGGGAAATTTTGGCATATATATTGTATATATAAAATATTTATAAATTAAATTTTAATACCCAAAAATTATACAAATTAAGGCCAAATATTTTTATTAGATGTACAATTAGCCCCTTAATTTTATTTAGGAGTATTATTTTTCACACTATAAATAGCTTAATTATCAGTTAATTAAAATTAATTAATTATTAGAAATTCTACAATTTTCTGGAAATTCTCTGAAGAACAAGTCGGGTCGGATTTCGGGTCGAGAATCAATCACTGATTTTGAACGTTTCTAAGCACCAAATCGATCGATGTAAGTATCCAAATCGATCCTCTCGAGTTGTTCTTTCGGTTTCTGATATCAAAAAACATGTTTTGATGTGTTAATTTTCAATTTTAATTTCTAGGGTTTATACCCGAATTGGTACTTTTTGATTCTGGGATTATTTGTTGAAATTGATGTTATGAATAGCTTTATTTGATTGTTTATGATTGATTCTTGCTAATTAATTTGTCTGACGATTGCTGGAATCGATAAATCGATATCTAGGGTTTATGTATTTTTTTTAATTGATCGTTTTTGATTATACAGATATCTGAGGTATATAGTGATATAGGGGTTTGATTGTGTATGTTTCAAGCTTTATTTTAAGCTATAGAACGTAATTTTTGATGTACAAACCCGTGATTTCGACTTTTGATCAGAAAGTCTGGAAATTTGGCCGGAGAATTTGATTCCGGGATGATTAGGAGTTGTGATGGCCAGAATTAGAATGGCGAAGTGATAAGGAATGATTTGGCATCAAAAACCCTGTCAAACGATACCTGCTTAGCTGATATCGGAGCATCGCCGGAGTCCGGGTACTCGCCGGATTCTGGGTTGATTCCGGCAAGTTCATCCCGACCCGGGATGTTCTTCCCCAACCCGTTTGACCCGGTTTTTAAACCCGGGTTTGATCCTCTGATACCCAAATCCATTTTCTGAATTGTGTTTTTGACTTTTTAATTATTTATTTACATTTTATAAAATCAAAATCAGTTTTTATTAATTCTGAAAATCAATTAAAAATTTGTTTTAAATTCTGTAAAATAATATAAATAATTCCTAAATTGTTTTCTTAATTTATAAATTTGAATTTAGTGATTTAATTAAGTATTTAATTATTTATTTAATCATTTATCTATTTATTTATTAATAATTAAGTAATTAATTGGTAGTTAAAGATTAAAATTATTATCCAATATTACGAGAAACGATTCGATAAATAAGGGAATAAAACGAATAACTGGTAATTATACAGGTAACTAAACGATAAGTTCGGTTATTATTATTCGGACGATATTTAATTATTCGTATAATATAATAATAATGATTCGTAATAAATAATTAAATACAGATAATTGATTTAAATCGTAACGTGTAATAATAACAATAATGTTTCGATAATTATATGAGAAATAACTCGTAGAAATACGAGTAGTGGATCGTTGAATTAAATTCTGATTCGGATAATAGTTTATTTATTCGATAGTTATCATATCACTTGATTGTATCGATTATTTATTTGTAAATAATCGATCTAATCGAATAAATAATGATAAGTTGTAAATATTTGTAATAAATTATGATTAATCCTAATAATTAGGGATTAATTATTTTAAATTATTAAATAATTAATTATTTATGAGTTATTTATTTATTAAATATTTAAAAGTGATTAACTATTTCGATAATTAATCACATAATTTTCAATAAACCATAACTTATTCATTTTAACTCCAAAAAATTATAAAAAATTATTTTTGACTTTGATTTTTCTTAAATAATTATTTAAAAATTATTTTAGGATTTAAAAATTAGCAATAATTATTTATATTAAATAATAAATTGGATTAACAGTGTTGAATTAATAGTAATTACACCGTTAGTCCGATTTGAGGGAAACGAAAGCCATTTTACTCAGAAAAATGAATTCTGTTCTTAAAAATAATATAAAGACCTAATTTCTTCTAGAAATTAGTTGACTTTATTAATTGCTTGATTATCAGTCGAAATACGTGCCGAGACAAATCCGAAAAATTCCGAAAAAATGGGAAATGAAGCAGAAGGTGATCAACGGAGCAATCAGCGAGTCGATTTTGATTATAAAAATTATTTTAACTATAAAAATGATTATGTGCTTATGTGTATTATGTGGTTAATCGAGTCTTACTTGCTTATATGTAATATACGAGTCGGTCATAAGCGTATGGGTAGATAATAAGAACGAAATGAAGTCGATTCAAGATGCAACTGAAGTACAAAATGACTTAACCAGTCTATTTTGCTAACAGAAGCTAAGCCAGCAAGGCAGGTGGAATAGGTGATAGACGGAAGTGATTTAATTGCAGTAAGTCGCGTAGAAGGCAAGTTTTTTTTCCCCTATTCTACTTTCAGAATAGTAATATTCATTTCGAATTCTTATTACGCTTGTACTCCTTTAATTCCTTTATTCATATTTCAGTTCGATTCTTGAATTATTCTCTTCATTTGAATTCATTATTCAGATTCCAATTGTTACTCACAATTATTGATATATTCTGGTGATTAGAATATATCAGAGCATACCGTTTTATTCCGGTTGCTATTCCAGGGACTGGATAATATTACTTTTGGGATTAAGTCTACTTAATCCTAAGGACCGGGACATAACCGGATCCTTGAGATGGGCCGTAGTGCCTGGGTGCCCGACGGGATCTATATAGTGAGATATAGATCTGCACTGTATCCTGGCTAATCAGCAGGGTATAGCTGCGAACTTGAGTCCAGTTTAGTTCGTTTGTAATCGCCAATAATGGCCTTCTTTCTAGTCTCGTGAGGTTATATCTTTGCAGATATACCTGGGTTACAGATTCATTTAAATTGCTTTAACACTATTTATATTCTGTGGACATGTTGAGCAATTTTTGGCTCACCCCTTTTATTGTTATTCACCTTATTATTTTCAGTTAAGAAGGAATATGAAACCCATCAAGACTCGAGTGGTAAAGAAGCGGGTCAAGTCTCGGGATCCTCTCATACCCAAGGTGTTGATCCCAATCCAGGAAGAAAGCTTTGAGTTGCCCGAGCAGGTGAAGTGTTGATAGATAGTGTGTGTGTTTGAATAAAAGATGGACTTAGTTTAAAATGAATTAGACAATGGTTTGTAATAAAAAGAGTTTGTGAGATTTTGAATGTTGGTTTGTAATAAAAGTAGTTAGTGGTTCTTGTTTTCATACTTCAACCTAAAAAGGTCATGGTTGGTGTTAAAGGGGTTTAGTTTCATTTCTTTATTATTTATTAATAAGATTGTACAGGTTTGGTGATTAGCTCGTAACCCCCAAACTTATACCCCGGGTTTAGAGGGCGTTACAGTTTGGCATCAGAGCTGTAGGTTTGGTCCCTGAAAACAATAACATTAGGGTTAAGATAAGATAGGGAGATCACATAGGATATGAATAGTAAATAGGGAGAACACTGTTAGGATTTAGGTTAGGTTAAAATAGGAAAGTATAAATATTAGGATTGTTTAGTGACCTTTTCTTTTATTTGGCATATTAGCAGATGGCATCTTTTGGTTATTCTGCATCTTCCGAGAGGACAGTTACCGGGCCAGCGGCACCAGTTATACCTCCAGTATCTGAGCACATGTTTCCTCCTCTACCACCTCCACCACCATTGCCACAGGAGCCGGTATCACCAGTTTAGGGGATAGTTCATGACCCCATAGAGATGTTTGATCCTTTTGAGTTCTTTGAGCCGATGGTTCCTTTACTAGTTGAGCATCAGTTTTTATCGGGTATTGACCAGGAGTTACCACCACCACCATTACTACCTCCTATACCAGTGCATGCCCTAGAGCCGGATGTGTTTCAGATGATTCCAGTCGAGGGGATGAGAGAACATGAGGTGGATCTACAGTTAGGATTACCACAGCAGGGTGCAGGTATACCGAGGGTTCCTTCACAGGAGTCAGTAGGTCAGGTTGCTCAGCCGTATATGGTACCATACCATGAGTAAAGAGTTATAAGGGATGATGTGGAGTATTGGCGGGCACAGTGTCGAGAGATCATGCATCTGTTTGATCAGAGGGACAGAGGACCGTTAGCGGCCCTACAGCCGGATTATTATATGAGACAACGACTGTAATCAGTGTTGATGAGCGCCACTTGGGAGCTTGATGATTTGACCCATGATGGACCTCCTTCTTTTGCAGAGTTCTATCGGATATTCCGCTTGGCACAGACCTTGGTCCAGGCACTTAGAGAGGAGCTTAGGCGTATTTCGCCTGGGTTATGAGACAGTGACAGTTGAGACAGTGACTCCAGGGTACAGATGTCTATAGAGGCAACATAGTATAACCTAGTGAGTAGTGTGTATGCATGTATTAGTAGATTAACCTGTATTAGGATTTTGACCTGTAGCGGTAGTATGACTTGTAGCCCCAATGATTTCCAGCAAAGCGAGACTTTTTATATTAAGCATTTACACCTGAGGCTGGTGTCATATATATAAACTGAACTTTTCAATTTTCTTTTATTTAAATTTCAGTCTTTACAGTTTTACAGCATTTACTTTCACTTTATTGTTTTTCCAGTTTTTCATATTATAATTCCGGTTAAAAAAAAAAGAGAAAAAAGAACAACCATTTTACTTAACTGTTTACCTTTCCAGTTTTTATATTCAGTAACTGTTTTCTTTATTTAAAGCATGTTGTTAATACATGACAAATTGTTTTCTTACCTACTGTTAATTGTTTATTAAACTGTTAAAGAAATATCACTTGTTTATTATCAGAAGAAGATGGCACCAAAAAGAAAGACTAGGGCTGAGACCTCTAACAGCAATTCTGAAGGTCAGACTAATGAGACCATGAACAAAATGTTCCATCTGATGCAACAACAGATGGTAATGATGCAGCAGCAGATGCAGCATCAACAATAGCAAATCCAACAATAAATGTTACAACAGCCACCTCGTCTTGAGCCTCAATTACCACAAGCATTACCTGTTGTTACTTTTAAGCAATTTCCGGCAGTTAAACCTCCAGAATTTGATGGGTCTACTGATCCTATTAAATCTACCATCTGGTTAAAAGAAATAGAGAAAGTGTTTGCACTAGTGAAGATAGGTGAGGACCAGAAGACTGATTTTGCTAGTTACTTGTTGAAGGGAGAGGCAAATTATTGGTGGGAATCTAAAAAGGCTTTAGAGGGTGAAGATGTTATTGCTTGGGATAGGTTTAAAGAGTTGTTTTTAGAGAAGCATTTTCCTCGCTACATAAGAAATCAGATGCAGATAAAGTTTTTGGAACTGAAGCAGGGAAGTATGTCCGTGACAGAATATGAAGCCAAATTTAATGAGTTGGCTAGGTTTGTTCTGGAACAGGTGGACACTGAAGAGAAACGAGTTCAGAGGTTTCAAGAGGGATTACGACCATGGATACGTGGACAGGTTGCAGTTTTCGAATTAACAATATATACCGCTGTAGTCCAGAAAGCCTTGATCATCGAAGGAGAAAGTGAAAGATCTCAACGAGACAGAGGACATGGAAGTTTCCAGGACCGTTCCAACAGGAAGCCGAGATTTCAAGTCCGGCCAAATTTGAATTTCAAAAGGATAGGACAAGGTACACAAAAAGCAGGTAATCGTTTCCAAGCCTCCAAGCAGCAGGGAATCGTTAAGGTTCCAGTGCCGTATTGCAAAACGTGTGGACGCAAGCATACCGGCATATGTATTAAAGCATATGTGACATGTTTCAAATGCAAGCAAAAAATACACTATTCTAATGAATGTCCAATAGGAAAAACAGCAGAAATCATTTGCTACCAATGTGAAAAGAAAGGGCATATCCCTAGGAATTGTAAAGGACCATCAACGGCAGCCAATATCCCGAAAGTATTGGCATTACCTCCGCCACCGCCGCCGAATCAACCCAAAGCAAGGACTTTTAACATGACAAAGAAAGAAGCAGTGCAGAGTCCAAGTGTGATCGCAGGTACGCTTCTGGTGAATTCCGTAGATTCAAAAGTATTAATTGATTCTGGAGCTACCCGTTCATTTAAATCTGAAGAATTTCTTGATAAATTACATTGCGAAATTGAATGGTTGAGCGATATGTTAATTATAAAATTAGCGAATGACGACCAAGTTCCAATGGATCGAGTGTATCCTGCGTGTGATATAAAAATAGCTGGACATCATTTTTCTGTAGACTTAATTCCTTTTAAGCTAGGAGAATTCGATATTATTTTGGGAATGGATTGGTTAGCATGTCATAATGCTCAGATAGATTGCGCGCATAAGAAAGTCAAATTGTGAACTGCGGAAAATGCAACGGTAATATTCAAGGGTGAAAAATAGCGGAAGAAATTTCTCACCGTGATGCAGACCAAACGATTGCTTCGACAAGGTTGTAAAGTGTACATAGCTTACGTCTTAGATACTGAAAAAGGAAGTCCTAGAATAGAAGACATTCCAGTTGTATGTGAGTTTCCGGACGTCTTTCCAGACGAGCTTCGAGGGTTACCACCAGATCGAGAAATCGAGTTCACGATTGATCTAGCACAAGGCACAAAACCAGTTTTGAAAAGCCCCATATCGAATGGCTCTAGTCGAGATGAAGAAATTATCAACGCAACTGCAAGATCTTCTAGACCGAGGCATTATACGACCCAGTGTATCCCCATGGGGTGCACCGGTGTTATTCGTGAAGAAGAAGGACGACAGCATGCGATTATACATCGACTATCGGGAGTTGAATAAGCTCACTATCAAAAACAAGTATCCTTTACCGAGAATTGACGATTTGTTTGATCAACTAAAATGAGCTATATGGTTTTCGAAGATAGATTTGCGATCAGGATATCATCAATTGAAGATTAAAGCTGAAGATATTCCCAAGACTGCGTTTCGTACGAGATATGGGCATTACGAGTTTTTGGTAATGGCATTCGGTTTGACAAATGCGCCAGCTGCATTCATGGATTTAATGAACAGGGTATTCAAGAAATATTTGGACAAATTCATGATTGTATTCATTGATGACATCTTGATTTATTCCAAGACGGAAGAAGAGCATACAGAACACTTGAGGATAGCTTTGGAAATTCTGAGAAAAGAGCAACTGTACGCAAAATTCTCAAAATGTGAATTCTGGTTAAAGGAAGTACAATTTCTAGGGCATTTCATCAGTAGAGAAGGCATCCAAGTCGATCCAGCAAAGATTGAAGCTGTGTTAAATTGGGAAATACCAAAGACCCCAACGGAAGTTCGAAGTTTATTGGGATTGGCAGGATATTATAGAAGATTTGTCAAAGATTTTGCGAAAATAGCAACGCCACTGACCAAATTAACTCGAAAAAGTGAAAAGTTTGTATGGGATGATAAATGTGAACGAAGTTTCCAAGAGTTGAAGAATCGGTTAGTAACCGCACCGGTACTAGTATTGCCAGACGAGCAAGGGAATTTCGTTATTTTCAGCGACGCTTCGTATCACGGGCTAGGATGTGTATTGATGCAGCACGGTAACGTCATCGCATATGCTTCGAGACAAATTAAACCCCATGAGCAGAAATATCCTACGCATGATCTGGAATTGGCAGCAATCGTATTTGCATTGAAGCTTTGGAGACATTATCTCTACGGTGAAAAATGCGAAATTTATACGGATCATAAAAGTCTGAAGTATATCTTTACGCAAAAAGAGTTGAACATGCGTCAATGTCGATGGCAGGAATTGATAAAGGATTATGATGTCACAATCAGTTATCATCCAGGGAAATCAAATGTTGTAGCGGATGCGTTGAGTAGGAAAGAAAGATTGAATTGGTTAACTTCATGCGAAGAATTGGCCAAGGAATTCGACAAATTGGAAATCAAGATTCGTATTCCCAATGAATCTACATGAGCTATCTACGCTATGACTTTCCAACCGGAGTTGCTAGAGAAGATTCGCCGCTGTCAAGAAGAAGTGATGGGTCAAGATGACAACTTAACGGGAGAAGAGATCACAAATTAGAAAGATAATGAAGGAATTTTACGCTTTGCATCGAGAATCTGGATCCCTAACGAGGCAGAATTAAAAGAAGAAATAATGCGAGATGCGCACAGTTCGAAGTATTCTATTCATCTAGGAAGCACAAAAATGTATCGCGATCTGAAGGAAAACTTTTGGTGGCCGAACATGAAGAAGGAAATAGCAGAATGGGTAAATAAATGCTACACATGCCAGCAAGTTAAAGCGGAACATCAACGTTCGAGCGGATTATTACGACCATTAGACATTCCAGAATGGAAATGGGAACATCTAGCGATGGATTTCGTAGTAGGACTACCGAGAACTAGGGCAAATCATGATGCGATATGGGTAATTATCGACAGACTTACGAAGTCGGCACATTTTCTACCAATTAACGAAAGATTTTCACTCGACAAGCTAGTGCACATATATCTCAAGGAAATTATGATGCGACATGGAGTTCCAATATCTATCGTGTCTGATCGAGATCCTCGTTTCAACTCAAGATTTTGGAGACAATATCAAGAATGCCTTGGAACAAAATTAAACATGAGTACCGCTTATCATCCGCAAACCGATGGGCAAAGTGAAAGAACTATCCAAACGATTGAAGACATGCTACGAGTGTGTGCGATCGATTTTGAAGGCAGTTGGGATGAGCATTTACCTCTAGTGGAATTTTCTTATAATAACAGCTATCACGCCAGCATTGGAATGCCACTGTACGAAGCACTATATGGGAGAAAATGCAGATCACCAGTATATTGGGATGAAGTTGGAGAACGCAAGATTTTGGGTCCAGAATTAATCCAACAGACTAAAGAAAAGATTGAACTTATTCGGAAACGACTCGATGCAGCACAAAACAGGCAACGCAAACATGCAGACCAAACAAGAAAAGATATGGACTATCAGGAAGGAGAACACGTATTACTCAAAATATCGCCATGGAAAGGATTGACCAGATTTAGTAATAAAGGTAAATTGAAGCCACGATAAGTCGGACCGTTTGAAATTTTGAAGAAAATAGGAAAAGTTGCGTACGAATTAGCTTTACCGCCTCATATGCAACATATTCACAATGTTTTTCACGTGTCGATGCTTAAGCGATATAATCCTGATTCTAGGCATGTAATAGAGTATGATCCGATAGATATCCTACCTGATTTGACTTTTGTAGAACAACCGGTAAGAATTCTAGATCGGCGAGAGAAAGTGTTGAGAAATAAGTTTGTATATTTAGTGCGAGTGTTATGGAGAAATCCTATGGTTGAAGAATCAACCTGGGAACTTGAAAGTGAGATGTTAGAAAAATACCCTCATTTGTTTTCATAAAAGATTCTGAGGACAGAATCCTATTAGGGGGGGGGAGAATGTAATGACCGGGAAATTTACGTTATATTATATCATATTTATAATAAAATATGTGTATTAGTATGTCATTTATGTGTGATTATCTGTTAAACCCTAATTGTTATGTGTTACGTGTATCCCGTGTCATTTCTGTATTTTTAAGGTATTTTTCAGATATTTTATTTCACATTCATAGCTTTCATTTCAAACGCTTTACGACCCAAACAATGGTTTTAAAGCCAGTATTTCAAATAAAATAACGGGCCTTATTTTTCATCAACCGACTTTTACAATCGCATTATTCTGAACATCTAGATATTTTATAAATTTTCTCGTTTTACGAAAAATGACATTTCCGGGCCCCATTGGGTGTTAAAAACCCCACAAAAATCACATTTTTATTTTTATAAAATTATAGGACTTTTATTTATACCATTTCTTTGTATTTTTGCATTATTTACAATTTTTGGGATATTTTGGCATATATATTGTATATATAAAATATTTATAAATTAAATTTTAATACCCAAAAATTATAAAAATTAGGGCCAAATATTTTTATTAGATGTACAATTAGCCCCTTAATTTTATTTAGGAGTATTATTTTTTACACTATAAATAGCTTAATTATCAGTTAATTAAAATTAATTAATTATTAGAAATTCTGCAATTTTCTGGAAATTATCTGAAGAACAAGTCGGGTCGGATTTCGGGTCGAGAATCAATCACTGATTTTGAACGTTTCTGAGCACCAAATCGATCGATGTAAGTATCCAAATCGATCCTCTCGAGTTTTTCTTTCGGTTTCTGATATCAAAAAACATGTTTTGATGTGTTAATTTTCGATTTTAATTTTAGGGTTTATACCCGAATTGGTACTTTTTGATTCTGGGATTATTTGTTGAAATTGATGTTATGAATAGCTTTATTTGATTGTTTATGATTGATTCTTGCTAATTAATTTGACTAACGATTGCTGGAATCGATAAATCGATATCTAGGGTTTATGTATTTTTTTTAATTGATCGTTTTTGATTATACAGATATCTGAGGTATATAGTGATATAGGGGTTTGATTGTGTATGTTTCAAGCTTTATTTTAAGCTATAGAACGTAATTTCTGATGTACAGACCCGTGATTTCGACTTTTGATCGGAAAGTCTGGAAATTTGGCCGGAGAATTTGATTCCGGGATGATTAGGAGTTGTGATGGCCAGAATTAGAATGGTGAAGTGATAAGGAATGATTTGGCATCAAAAACCCTGTCAACTGATACCTGGTTAGCCGATATCGGAGCATCGCCGGAGTCCGGGTACTCGCCGGATTCTGGGTTGATTCCGGCAAGTTCATCCCGACCCGGGATGTTCTTCCCCAACCCGTTTGACCCGGTTTTTAAACCCGGGTTTGATCCTCTAATACCCAAATCAATTTTCTGAATTGTGTTTTTGACTTTTTAATTATTTATTTATATTTTATAAAATCAAAATCAGTTTTTATTAATTCTGAAAATCAATTAAAAATTTGTTTTAAATTCTGTAAAATAATATTAATAATTCCTAAATTATTTTCTTAATTTATAAATTCGAATTTAGTGATTTAATTAAGTATTTAATTATTTATTTAATCATTTATCTATTTATTTATTAATAATTAATTAATTAATTGGTAGTTAAAGATTAAAATTATTATCGAATATTACGAGAAACGATTCGATAAATAAGGGAATAAAATGAATAACTCGTAATTATACGGGTAACTAAACGATAAGTTCGGTTATTATTATTCGGACGATAGTTAATTATTCGTATAATATAGTAATAATGATTCGTAATAAATAATTAAATACAAATAATTGATTTAAATCGTAACGTGTAATAATAACAATAATGTTTCGATAATTATATGAGAAATAACTTTTAGAAATACGAGTAGTGGATCGTTGAATTGAATTCTGATTCGGATAATAGTTTATTTATTTGATAGTTATCATATCAGTTGATTGTATAGATTATTTATTTGTAAATAATCGATCTAATCGAATAAATAATGATAAGTTGTAAATATTTGTAATAAATTGTGATTAATCCTAATAATAGGGATTAATTATTTTAAATTATTAAATAATTAATTATTTATGAGTTATTTATTTATTAAATATTTAAAAGTGATTAACTGTTTCGATAATTAATCACATAATTTTCAATAAACCATAACTTATTCATTTTAACTCCAAAAAATTATAAAAAATTATATTTGACTTTGATTTTTCTTAAATAATTATTTAAAAATTATTTTAGGATTTAAAAATTAGCAATAATTATTTATATTAAATAATAAATTGGATTAACAGTGTTTAATTAATAGTAATTAGACCGTTAGTCCGATTTGAGCGAAACGAAAGCCATTTTGCTCAGAAAAATAAATTCTTTTCATTAAAAATAATATAAAGACCTAATTTCTTCTAGAAATTAGTTGACTTTATTAATTGCTTAATTATCAGTCGAAATACGTGCCGAGACGAATCTGAAAAATTCCGGAAAAATGGGAAATGAAGTAGAAGGTGATCAACAGAGCAAGCAGCGAGTCGATTTTGATTTTAAAAATTATTTTAACTATAAAAATAATTATGTGCTTATGTGCTTATGTGTATTATGTGGTTAATCGAGTCTTACTTGCTTATATGTAATATACGAGTCGGTCATAAGCGTATGGGTAGATAATAAGAACGAAATGAAGTCGATTCAAGATGCAACTGAAGTACAAAATGACTTAACCAGTCTATTTTGCTAACAGAAGCTAAGCCAGCAAGGCAGGTCGAATAGGTGATAGACGGAAGTGATTTAATTGCAGTAAGTCGCGCAGAAGGCAAGTTTTTTTCCCCTATTCTACTTTCAGAATAATAATATTCATTTCGAATTCTTATTACGCTTGTACTCCTTTAATTCCTTTATTCATATTTCAGTTCGATTCTTGAATTATTCTCTTCATTTGAATTCATTAATTAGATTCCAATTGTTACTCATAATTATTGATATATTATGGTGATTAGAATATATCAGAGCATACCGATTTGTTCCGGTTGCTATTCCAGGGACTGGATAATACTACGTTTGGGATTAAGTCTACTTAATCCTAAGGACCGGGACATAACCGGATCCTTGAGATGGGCCGTAGTGCTTGGGTGCCCGACAAGATCTATATAGTGAGATATAGGTCTGCACTGTATCCTGGCTGATCAGCAGGGTATAGCTGCGAACTTGAGTCCAGTTTAGTTCGTTTGTAATCGCCAATAATGGCCTTCTTTCTAGTCTCGTGAGGTTATATATTTGCAGATATACCTGGGTTACGGATTTATTTAAATTGCTTTAACACTATTTATATTTTATGGACTTGTTGAGAAATTTTTGGCTTACCCCTTTTGTTGTTATTCACCTTATTGTTTTCAGTTAAGAAGGAATATGAAACCCATCAGGACTCGAGTGCTAAAGAAGCGGGTCAAGCCTCGGGATCCTCTCATACCCAAGGTGTTGATCCCAATCCAGGAAGAAAGCTTTGAGTTGCCCGAGCAGGTGGAGTGTTGATAGAAAGTGTGTGTGTTTGAATAAAAGATGAACTTAGTTTAAAATGAATTAGACAATGGTTTGTAATAAAAAGAGTTTGTGAGATTTTGAATGTTGGTTTGTAATAAAAGTAGTTAGTGGTTCTTGTTTTCATACTTCAACCTAAAAAGGTCCTGGTTAGTGTTAAAGGGGTTTAGTTTCATTTCTTTATTATTTATTAATAAGATTGTACAGGTTTGGTGATTAGCTCGTAACCCACAGACTTATACCCCGGGTTTGGAGGGCGTTACACGTTCGATGACCCTTGCCCCAGTTTCTTGCCTCCTAATGATCCGGAGCCTTGATTTTTCTCTTATTTGTAACTTTGATATTGTTTCAAGTCTTTTGATACTTCGATATTTATAATATCTGTACGTTGCTCCGGGGTTGTTATAGTCCGGATAATCTTTTGATATTTGCTTTTGTTTCTGCTATTTTGCTTTGCTGTTGTTGGTTGTTTTTGCCTCAAAAATTTTTTCCAAGTAAAAATTGTTGTACTAGTCCTGACTAATAACTTGCCCGGACTAGTGGTTAGCTTTTTTACTTGAAAAATTAATTCCAAGTAAAATGGATATATTAGTCTTGACCAATAACTTGTACGGACTGTTGGTGGCTTTTTAGTTAGAAAATCAATTCTAAGTAAAAAATGGTTGCTCTAGTCTTGACTAATAGCGTGTCCGGACTCGTGGTTGCTTTTTAGTTAGAGAATTAATTCTAAGTAAAAATGGTTGCACTAGTCCTGACTAATGGCTTGTCAGGACTAGTGGTTGCTTTTTAGTTAGAAAATTAATTCTAGGTAAAAATGGTTGCACTAGTCGTGACTAATGGCTTTTCCGGAATAGTGGATGATTTTTAGTTAGAGAATTAATTCTAAGTAAAAATGGTTGCACTAGTCCTGACTAATGGCTTGTCTGGACTAGTGGTTGCTTTTTAGTTAGAAAATTAATTCTAAGTACAAATGGTTGCTCTAGTCCCGACTAGTAGCTTGTCCGGACTAGTGGTTGTTTTTTATTTAGAAAATTAATTCTAAGTAAAAATGGTTGCACTAGTCTTGACTAATGGCTTGTCCGGACTAGTGGTTAGCTTTTTAGAAAATTAATTCCAAGTAAAAATGGTTGCACTAGTCCAGACTAATGGCTTGTCCGGACTAGTGGTTGCTTTTTATTTAGAAAATTAATTCTAAGTAAAAATGGTTGCACTAGTCCTGACTAATGGCTTGTCCAGACTAGTGGTTAGCTTTTTAGAAAATTAATTCCAAGTAAAAATGGTTGCACTAGTCCTGACTAATGGCTTGTCCGGACTAGTGGTTGCTTTTTATTTAGAAAATTAATTCTAAGTAAAAATGATTGCACTAGTCTTGACTAATGGCTTGTCCGGACTAGTGGTTAGCTTTGATAAATATATAAAGGGGAAATGCTTTTTATTAATCATTCATACAAAACATAAGGGGAAACAAATTGGTTGCTTACCATATTGGATACAAGATTTTTGGTTGCTTTATTTGTTCTCTTACTCGTAGAATTTTCTTAACCTTAGTCCATGCCAAGTATTTGGGACTTCTGAGCCATCCATGTTTAGGAGCTTGTAGGTTCCTGGCCTCAGGACTTCTTTGACCTTGTATGGTCCTTCCCATTTGGGCATTAGATTTCCAGTGTTTGTGGGATCTTATGCTTCAGTGTATCGAAGGACTAAGTCTCCAACTTGGAAGTTTTTGACTCTGGACTTCTTACTGAAGTGCTCTCTTGTTTTCTCCTTGTATTTCTCCATCCTTTTTACAGCTTGGTCACGGACTTCATCAATTAGCTCCATGTTTGTTCTCAGTCCTTCTTTGTTTGCTTCTTCTTCAAAGTTTATTGCTCTGTGAGAAGGAGATCCCACTTCAATAGGAAGTATTACTTCTGTGCCATAAGCTAGTTTGAATGGAGTTTCTCTTGTGCTTGTCCTGGGGCTTGTCCTGTAGGACCAAAGTATACTTTGTAGTTCTTCTGGCCATTTTCTTTTGGTTTCTTTGAGTCTTTTTTCAATTCCTCGGAGCAAGATTCTGTTGGTGACTTCTACTTGGCCGTTTCCTTGGGGATACGTCACTGATGACTTTTTATGCTTGATCTCACGCTCCTGGAGGTAGGACTCGAATTCCGCTTCGATGAATTGAGGTCCATTGTCTGATACTAGGACCCGTGGTATCGCGAACCTCATCAAAATGTTGTCCATAAACTTTATGCAGTCTCGCTGATTGATTGTTCTCATTGCTTTCGCTTCAACCCACTTGGTCATGTAGTCAATTGAGACTAACAAGTACCTGAGATCTCCTTTGGCCCGGGGAAAGGATCCCATGATGTCAATAGCCCAGACAACAAAGAGGATAGGTGACAGGACTGAGGAGGGTAGGACTGGGCTGATCCGGGACACATTGCTGAAGAGTTGGCATTTCTTGCATTTTTTCACGAACTCCATTGCATCTTGATGAATAGTCGGCCCATAGTAATCTTGTCTTATGATCTTATGGGCTAGGGCCTTTGCAGACATGTGGTCTCCGTATATCCCTTCATGTACTTCCGCCAAACAGTACTTTGTTTCTTCTGGGCCAATACACTTTAGGATAAGAGATGAGAAGGTCCTGCGGTAGAGTACTCCTTCTTCGAGGAAGAACTTGGCTGCTTTTGCTTTCAGTCTTTGAGCTTTTCCTTTATCTTCTGGGATCTCTCCTTTCTTTAAGTAGTTGATGAAGGAAGTCATCCATTTATGGTTATTTTCGATCTCCAAAACCTCTTCGGGTTCAATAGATGGTTTGTGGAGTTTTTCGAAGTAAACTGAGCAGTTCAGATCTGATGAGTTCCGGACTAATTTGGATAGAATATCCGCTTCTTCATTCTCTTCTCGACAAATCTGAAGGACTTGATGGTTTGGTATTGAGGCTAAGTAACTTTGAACCAGTGCTTGGTAATTAGCTAGGATATGGTCTTTTGGTACATATTATCCATTTGTTTGCTTGACCACTATCTGGGAGTCGCTATAGATTTTTAGGTCCTGGATCCTTAGAGTCCTGGAGAGCTTTAGTCCTACGATTAACGCCTCATATTCTGCTTGGTTATTTGTTGCGGGGAAGCCGAAAGATATAGCTGTTTGAATTATGAATCCTTCGGGACTTTTGAGTATGAGTCCGGCTCCCGACTTCTCGCTTGTTGAAGAACCATATACTTTCAAGGTCCAGGCTCCCGGACTTGTATCCTTTTCTGGCTCCTGATCCGTGTCCATTGGTTCTGGCTCCTCTTCTGGGAAGTTGCATTCTATTATAAAATCTGCAAGTGCTTGAGCTTTGATAAAAGTCCTGGGAATGAAGCTTAAATTGAACTGGCTCAACTCCACAGCCCAATTAACAAGTCTTTCCGAGACATCTGGCTTGTGAATTATTTTCCTTAGTTGTTGATTTGTCACTACTCTGATTTCTCTTTCTTGGAAGTAGTGCTTGAGCTTTCTTGAAGTTGTGACTAAGGCAAAGGCAAACTTCTCCAATCTTGGGTATCTTGTTTCTGCGTCTTTGAGTACTTGGCTTACATAGTAGACTGATTTCTGTTTTGCATTTTCTTCCCTGATTAGGGCAGCTCCTACGGCTTGTGCTCCTGCTGACAAGTATAAGTAGAGAGGCTCTCCTGGCTGAGCTTTAGTTAGGACTGGTGGCTGGGAGAGGTAGGACTTGATTTCCTCAAATGCCTTTTGGCACTCCGGGCTCCAGTTCACCTCTTTCACTTGATCCTTTGAGTAAATCAAAAAATGGTAGGCACCTCTCTGCTAGCTTTGAGACAAATCTCCTGAGTGCTGCTAGTGATCCTGCTAGCATCTGAACATCCTTTTGGGTCCTGGGAGCCCTCATCTCCTGGATTGCTTTTATTTTCTCCGGATTGGCTTCTATGCCATTGTTGCTGATCATGAATCCTAGGAACTTGCCTGCTCCTACTCCGAAGGTGCATTTCTCTGGATTCAGCTTGAGTTGGTTTTTCCTTAGGTGTCAAAGTATTCCTTCAGGTCTTCCACATGCCCTGGTATAGTTGTTAATTTGGAAATCATGTCATCGACATAGCACTCCAAGTTCCTCCCAATCTGGGACTTGAATATCTTGTTCATGGCTCTTTGGTAAGTGGATCCTGCGCTTGTGAGTCCGAAGAGTAGCATCACATAAGCATAGACTGCTCTGTGAGTTGTGAATGCTGTCTTAGGTATGTCCTTCGGGTTCATCCTGATCTGGTTGTATCCGGAAAAGGCGTCCATGAAACTTAGCATGATGTGTCCGGAGGTGGCATCTATCAGTTGATCAATATTTGGGAGAGGGTATGGGTCCTTCAGGCATGCATCATTCAGATCAGTGTAGTCCACACACATTCTCCATTTACCATTGGACTTCTTTACCATAACAACATTAGCTAGCCACTCCGGATATTTCATTTCTTTGATGATTCCTGCTTTGAGTAGCTTCTCCACTTCTTCGTCAATGGCTTTTTGCCTCTCCGAGGTGAAATTTCTTCCCTTCTATTTGACTGGTTTTCTGTTGGGGTTGACATCCAAGCTGTGCATTTCTATGGACTCATGTAGTCCTGGCATGTCAATGAGTGGTATTGATGAAATCTTGGTGTTTAAGTTAAGTAGATTTAAGGTTGATTGTTGTTGCCTCAAGAACATGATGTTCCTGAGAGGATTTTGTGTTTTGATGATGAAATGATGATTGTTGGTGGTTGTGTTAAGAGTTAGGGTGTAAACGAAACCCCGATCGTAAACGTAACTCCGTTAAAACCAACAAATCGTAACTTTAATTTTCAGCAGAAAGTCCAGAAGTTGTAAACTGTAGTTTCTTGAGAAATAACCCTTGATTATGATACACAATGTTATAAGGATCGTTTAGGCGCTTGATTCCGATTTACGGATTAAACGTTATGGTCGTTTTACTAAAAGTGATTTACGCGACAAAAACTGCTACGAATTACGAATTTTGAAAATATAAAGTATCGACTTAAAAGTGTTCATAAATCATGAAATTTTTACAGAGAGTAACATATTGAGTTTCTTAACAGCCATAAAAATTTCAAGTGAAAATAATGATTTCTCAATTTTATAAAAATATCGGAGCCGAGACAGCGCGAGTAGAAACCGTAAGAATCCATGAGCGGAGCCGACGACGATAATGAGAATGAACCTAAGATAGCGACCATAATGTGAATAATGACTTAAAGGAATAATAAGGGTAGTATAAGTTGAGAGGGTGCATAATAAGTAGCACACGAGTGGGAGTCGCCGTAAATTAGAACAGGACCTAACGAAGTAAATTGTGTTTATGGTTATAGATTTCCGAGCAGAACCTAGAGCATCCTCCACCTCAAGATACCCAGGCAAGTTTACGAACCCAACTCCATTTACTGTTGTGTTGTGAAAGGATTGTTTTATTATCATTACATAAATACCATGTTTGCCATGATACGTAGTTGTTGAATTTTCGCATAATGTAGCGATGTTGTACGATAAGTATATATCATGAAATATTTATTCCGCTATAAGCGTGACATATTATATAAGACCGAGAGTCGGTCGGGATTTAAGATAAAACCCGAAAATCATTCCGGTGATATTATAGGACGGTTATAAGTCCATAGTAGTATGTTTTAAAAGGGACTCAACGTCCACTTACGAAGCATTAAAATACCTCAAACTTTTATTAAAACGATTTCCCAACGATCATATTCCATCAACTATATTTTATTGTCCAAATAATAAATATTATATACTTATTCTTTTATCATGGGAGTAGTATACCCCAACAATTATTTATTTCAAACCTGATTAATCATTAAAGATTATTAATTGCGTAAACATAAAACTAGTTGAGCAATATTATTTTAAATACTCTTTAAAAGAGTAAACTCATTCTAGATTTAATTATTTATCGATTATCATTTAATTAATTATTATTTATTAAAGGGTTTATTTTTGATTTATAAATCACAGATCCGATTTAAAACATACTTTCTGATTTCAGAAAATCATTCGAGTAATTTCAGATCGTCGGTGAATGTTACTCCGACTTATTTAATATTTTGAATATAGTTTCAAGAAGAAACTTTTTCCCCCTTATTTAATTATCTGTTGATAACGGTCAACTCACATCCTTAGTACTTCCTCCAAAACTTTCGGAAGTACATATATATATATACAGTAAAGCTATGCCTATCAACAAGCAAAACGCTTGGAGGAACTTCGATGTGGTTCGAGTTCTCGAGATATGATAGGATTTCCTAAAGGACAAGGGAGGCGAAGGATCCAAGTACTTCATGTATTGGATAGACTACTGGTACCGTAGGAGATGGTACAATATGTACCTATGGATATGCGAAGTGTGTGTATACCCGAAATGAGGACACATAGCCCGTATGCGGCAAGGGTGATAACCGAGATGTGAAGGTGTCGTCCTTCTACTAGTAGAAAAGGTTACTTTTATCGTAGTACGACTGATCATCGTATGCGGTGGCTCCAACGAATGTCCAAATTCTTCCAATTGGAATTGTGATGCAATACCGTAACCCAAGCCTAGGTGATGGGTTTACTATTAAGGTATTCGCAGGATAATAAAATCCCTTAAAGAATTGTTTTCATAAGAAGGTGTGTGACACCAAGGAAAACTATTTTCGAATAAAACATAATTATCGTATATAATGTTACCATACCGTCATTTTCATACTGTACATTATTATGCTGGGCATTATAGCTCACACTTATTTTCTTAAATTGACACAACACAACAGTGAATCAAGATGCCTGCCATGAGAACCACAGCCAGGAAACGGGTAGGAAATGGCCAGTTGTTCCGTAGATTGTTTGGTGCTGTACCACAGGTAGTCCAAATAAGGTGAATTAGTTTTCAGTTGTTTTTAGTTTATTTATAAGTATGACTTATGTAAGATAATAAACAAGAAATGTATATTTGGCCGGAGGACTAGCTTTACTTAAAGGTTACTCCCCGGTAAGACTAAATTACTTTTGGGTTGTAATAATTATCACTTGATGGTTGAAAGTAATCTAGATATGATGGTTCATTTCCAAGATAATAACCTGTAAGTGTGTGTGTGTGTGTGATAAGTGTGGGGTCGTGAAGCGTGAGTATTTATATATTGTAGTGTGAGTTGTGTGGTTGTAATAGTTTAGATGGCATGGTCTCCGAGATTCCTGACCCCGGGTTTTGGGGCGCCATATCTGATCACTGAGTTGATATCTCAAGAGAATTAAATGAATCAGAACAAAATATGGGGATATATCAGAGTAAGGTAATGGAATACTATTTGTGAAGTGTTTGGTTCTAATGACTTCGGCTAGAACCTCTGAGGTTTGATAGGCTCTTAGTCAGTTCCTAAAACCACTGAGGGTGTTGAAGATCACAAACATCCGAAGTACAATATCAGAGACTTTAATGATAAAAAACAGAGTGGTCTCAGAACCAGAGATCTTTTACCTTTACTTACCATAATATGGATTCATGAAGGATGTCTCAGGTGATCATGCATTCTGATTCTTTTGACAATTCTACTTAATCAAATCTCATTAGCTCAAAACAGTTCAACTTAGTCCAATACAGATCAATACTATAGAGGAAAGAGAGTGACCATTGTTCCAAACTTATAAGACTTGCATAAGGTAATCAGAGTATAAGAAATATATCAAGATTTAATATCTAGAACATAGTATAAGCAGAACAAGATCATCAGAGTTACACATAAGATCAACACATAAGTCATAAAATCAGTTAATTATGCCAAGAGTACGTTCTACAAGTTTGCACCAGTTGATCAGTCAAAATAAGACTAAGCTAATTAAAAACTACTCCAAACATAATCATGTCATAACTATCACTAGTTATGCTGCATATTTATTCTAGCAGTAAGATAAATAGAGTTATTCTAGCACAAACAGAGAATAAGAGTGACCAAGGAATCTTTTGTCATAGTTGCTTAGGGTCTGAAGCTCAAAAATCATACAGAATTACTCAGAAAACATGATTTAATCACATAGAATCTAATTAGAGTATTCAAGCTAGTTTCATACAATCTTAATCAGGATCTGAACCTATAAATTAGAGTTATGATAAAATCACAAATGAGATTACAAGGTCATAGATCAAAGTGAAAATAAAAATGAGATGTGTGTGTGCTAAAATAAATATCAATATCATGAGTATTTGCATTAGAGTAAACATATATCATGTAAACATTCAAACAACTCATATATTGCATCAAAAATTCTAACTTACTTACCACTAGCATATAACATATAACACATGGTAATCAGTTAGCTACAAAACAAGTTTAAAAACATGGATATATATATAAATAATGAATATATATGTAAACTTACTTTTCCTCTCAAAGCATCATCATTGGGGTAGTAAAATTTACCCGCACCAAATTGCATTTGTTGATTTCCAATTAATTGGATAAATTCAACATGCAAGTCACTAACCATCTTATTGAAGGTGACTTCATCAAGTGGCTTTGTGAAAATATCTGCAATTTGGTCCGTTGTGGGAACATAATGAAGTTCCACAATACCATTTGTTATATGCCCTCGAATAAAATTATACCTTATATCAATATGTTTGGTCCTTGAATGCTGAACAAGATCATTTGAGATTGCTATGGCACTTATGTTGTCACAGTAGATAGGAATATTCTTCAAATTAAGTCCATAGTCTCGGAGTTGGTTTCTCATCTAAAGAATTTGAGAACAGCAGCTTCCAGCAGCAATATATTCAGCTTCAGCAGTAGATTTAGAAACTGAATGTTGCTTCTTACTAAACCAAGGAACCAATCTTCTCCCAAGAAATTGACAGCTTCTTGAAGTACTCTTTTGATCAATCTTACAACCATCATAATCAGAATCTATATAGCCGATGAGATCGAAGCTCGGATCTTTAGGATACCAGATACCTAGATTAGGTGTACCCTTCAGATATTTGAAAATTCTTTTAACGGCTATCAGATGAGATTTCTTTGGATCAGCTTGGAACCATGCATATAAGCATGTAGCAAACATGATATCTGGACAACTTGCAGTCAGGTAGAGTAATGATCCAATCATGCCTCGATAATAAGTGATGTCCACCTTCTTACCAGACTTGTCTTGATCAAGTTTTGTGGCAATTGCCATCAGAGTCTTAGCAGGTATTGAATCTTCCAACTGATATTTCTTCAGAAGATCTCTGATGTACTTCGTTTGATAAATGAAGATACCATCTGGATTCTGAATCACTTGTAGTCCAAGAAAGAAGTTCAACTCACCCATCATACTCATCTCATACCTACTATGCATAAGCTTAGCAAACCTTGCACAAAGTGCATCATTCGTAGACCCAAATATAATGTCATCAACATATACTTGCATAAGTATGGTATTATTTTTATGATTCTTATGAAACAAATTCTTATCTATGACACCTCTAGTGAAACCATTTTCAAGTAAAAATTTTGAGAGAGTGTCATACATGTCCTCGGTGCTTGCTTTAGACCATAAAGAGCCTTGAAGAGAAAATAGACAAAATCTTCAAACTCAAGAACTGTGAAACCAGGGGGTTGCTCCACATAGACCTCTTCTTCAAGCTCACCATTCAGGAAAGCACTTTTCACATCCATCTGATATACCTTGAAGTTTGCATATGCTGCTAATGCTAGAAACATCCTAATGGCTTCAAGTCTAACAACTGGTGCAAAGGTTTCATCATAGTCAATCCCTTCTTCTTGAGAATATCCCTTAGCAACCAGTGTCGCCTTGTTCCTTGTTACTATTCCATCTTCATCAAGCTTTTTTCTGAAAACCCATTTTGTGCCAATCACTGATTTGTCTTTAGGTCTGGTACAAGCTTCCATACATTCAGTCGTTCAAACTGATTGAGTTCCTCTTGCATAGAAATCACCCAATCAGGATCTCCAAGAGCTTCATCTACTTTCTTTGGCTCTATTTGAGATAGAAACCTAGAATAGAAACATTCATTTGTTATAGCTCTTATAGTCTTAACTCCACTGTAACGCCCTCCAAACCCGGATCAGAAGTTTGGGGTTCACAACACACACATAATATATAAACCTATATATAAAATATTATATGCATTGACCCTTCTTTACACAATAACGGATCGCAACAGGTTAAAGTATGAAAATAAGCCACAACCTTAACTTTTATTTCATCGTACCAAATCCCAACTAGTTCAACTTACAATTGATAATGATATCGTTCTTACAATCTTGCATAACTCATCTACAATATAAAACTCCTGCTAGCTCGATCCAACTTAACCTGGAATCCTAGCTCGCACATTGGACTGGGAATCCTCATTACCAACAATTTTCCTTTTCAACTGTTGAAAACATAAAATGGTTTGCAAGAGTGAGCTAACTAGCTCAGCAAGTCATAATAGCAATAACCGAGGTTAAACAATAATCAATTGAAATGATTCAGAAGAATCAAGTTTCTGAATAAGCAATGATTAGAATTGGATATTCACTTTTCATTTTAAAAACCAAGGTTAGGCTACTGATCAGTCATGCACTAACCCTGAGCAAGGCTCCCAACTTTTCTCTATATACTGGATCCAAGGCACACATTGGCCTATTATGACCACGAATCAGGTCCGACCACGAATCTGGTCCATATTTATAAAACTATCCAATTCTAAAACAATTCAATATGATAACCAATGTAATTCAATAAGTTGAATCATAAACAACATTTATCTTGAAGTATAGGGTGATTCGCATTACCATGAAGGTATAACAAGGATTTCAAAAAGATTGGCTTTCAATCAAGGAAAGAGTTAGAAAGTAGATGACCAAGGGTTCAAGGGTTACAAGGATTGGTCTTCTATTAAACAAAGAATAAGGGTTGGTATGTCAAGCAATTCAATGTCAGAAATCAGTATGTGGTAGATATCTATTTGTGGAGTAGTATCATATGTGTCTGGCTCGTATATGAGAATTCAACAATCAATGGTTTATGAAGAATAAGGCTAATGGCTCAAGATCAATAAGTATCAGGGTTCAAGGTTGAATAGTTTAAAGCCCTTGTAATATAAAACAAGATTTATTTTGAATATTAGCAACATGTTATGAGAAAGTTTGAAAATATTTGCAATATATCTTGAAGAAAGTTCAGAAGTACTTTCCTTATCACCGATGATTTCTAACTTTACTTTTACCCATCAAACAGTTTTACTTTTCCATCACTTTCCTTCTTTTTCTATGCCTTGTTTCTATCTCTTGATCACTTGCTTTCTTTTTCTACACTTTAGTTCTATTTACTGATCACTGGCTTTCTTTTCTATGCCTCTCTTACTCTGCTAGGCATCACAAGTATCTATCAGTACTCAATCTCATATTATTTTAATCGTCACATAGACGTCATAAGCTTTTATCTACCCTTCGTTTTACCCAAATCCGATTTACGGATTGAAAGTTATGACTAAAACAGTCAAACAATAACCATATAGGCATATAACACATCAATCAGATAGCATGTAGCACATAGCATACAGTATATTCGATCAAAATAATTTTTCAAAGAAGATTCAGGGTTAAAATGATTTTCCAGGTATTTAATACGAATTTTTGAACATTTTTTGGACTTAAAACGGGTCTCCGAATCATTTTTATAATTTAATAATAGGGTTCGAACACCCGAATCTGACTTTAAAATGATTTTATAATAATTATCGAGCCTTGAAAATAATTTTAAATAATATTTTAAAGCTCGAAACTATTTTTCAGGATTTTTTTAATCAAAAATAAATAATTAAATCTAATTATTAAATCAATTAAAATTAATTAATAACTAATTAAATTAATTAATCGATTAATATTTAAATTAATTGATCAATTAAATAATTAATTATCAACTAAAATTAATTAATTAAATAATTTATATTTATTTTGTAATTAAAATAATTTTCAGAAATAAATAATGAATTTTTGGAATTTTTAAAATAAATAAAAATCAATTTCTGAAAATAAATATAAACAAAATACTATTTTTGAAAATAAATAAAACAGCAATCTGGTTTTTGCAAGTTTTTAAAACTGAAATACTAAAAATGTAAGTTTTACAATAACCAAGGGGCTAAACTGTAATTTTTACAGTCTCCCCTTCCTCCTTCCCCTCGCCGACCGGAACTCCCTGGCCGCCGCCATGGAGCTTTTCCGGCAGCCTGAAAACCTGCCAGAACACACCCAAATTTGCAGCGTATAACGTATTCACTTCCAGGAACGTAATAGAAGTCTTGTTTTTCTCAAAATCACAGCCAAACAGCCGTAACATCTATTTAAATAAAACGCCGCCGCCACTGTTACTTTTCCGATCAAGGCTTTCTAGAAATCGGTTGTTAAATTTAATGACACCATTCGATTCATGGTTAATCGATCTATTTAATCATGTAAACAATTTTGACTAATAACCCTGAAATCAAAAACTCCCAAATTTTAATTGAAATTATTCAAGAACATACACCCTAATTTCAATTTTCCAGAATGAAACATCATTTTGAACATGTTATTGAACTCCAAATCACTCATATAATATATCAAAATGATCAGGAAGAAAAGATCTACATAATTCTAGCATCAAATCATATCAACAACATCAAGAATAAAAATTCATATTTTAATCCTTAATTAATTCGAAATTAAACAATTAAATAAGAAAATTACCTCGATTTCTGCACCAAAATAGTTGATTGATTCAAAAAGAGCTTTTCGAGAGCTTCGATTTGATATATTGAACGCCCGAATCGGAGTTCGATAACGCCTTCGTTTGTGCGTTTGATTATCAAGAACGCGACGTTTTTAGGGTTTTCCTCTATATTTTCTATATTTTTACTGATCGATTATGATTATACGAATAAAATGACATAATAAAAGGGCTATATATATTTATGGAATATTGGTTCGTGTTGGATCATTTTGGATCGATAAATTAGTTGTTTAGCCGCTAAGTAACTGCATAAACGATCCGATTTGATACCCGTATTGGATAATTATCCAAACCGGACTTTTTGTAAAATACTTTATATGAAAATAATGTAATAATATACCGTCTTTTGAAAGTACGGGTTTTGTTGGTATATCGAAATAATTATCGTATTGAAAATTGTACACTGGGACGCGTACGGGTCAAACCGTAATCCGGATCGAAAAAGTCAAAACACGGAAAATGTCTGGAATTACCAGATTAGATTAAGAAGGGGTTTTCAGAAGAGTTTCAGGTTGTAAAAACATAAAAACGGTTGAGGTCGGATGATTCCCGGCTTTATAAAATAGTTTTGTAATTATTCAGTAAATAATAATAAATTCATAAATTTATATAAAATCATATAACAATCCAAAAATCACCAGAAAAATACCACACTTATCTATATTTTATTCTGGACATATTAAAATTAACATTCTCATATTTTATCACATATAAACATCTAACATTATTATCAATCAACGGATAATTCGCCAAAATTCACATAATAATCATTTATTGATAAAATAATTACACGCGATATCCCGGATATTACATCCATCGTCTGGATTACTAAGTATCAAGTTCCGAGGGTGGTCTTTACTCCATACTCTATGTCTTGTTAGACTAGCCCTTGATGACTCAGCATTTCTAGAATTGTGTTGTGTCTGACTACAGGATCCTTGTTCTTCTCCTTGTCCTGCTCTCCCTGAGTTGTTTCCAGCTTGATCTCCAGAATCTGAAGCTTGAGGACTAGTCCCTGAGATAGTGTGAATATCATTACTTGTCTCATGACCATTACCTTCAGAGTCTGCATCAGAATTATGATCATCAAGATCATTGCCATTATCATTATTTTTTCACGAACAACTTCAGGTTCATCTTCTCCATCAGAAAGATCTTCAACATCAAGATTATCACTATCATCTTCCTTCTAAATACTTGGGATCTTGGCGTCATCAAATGTTACATTAAGGCTTTCCACAACCTTTTGATCACTAATTACATACACCCTGTAAGCCTTTGACCCTAGAGAATAGCCCAGAAAGATACCTTCTTCGGCTTTAGCATCAAATTTGCCAAGATGCTTATCTTTCTTAAGCACAAAGCACTTTCCTCCAAACACGTGAAAGTATTTCACTGGTGGTTTCTTATTGGCCATTAACTCATAAGGGGTCTTCTCGTACATCTTGTTGATCAGGTTTCTGTTTTGAGTATAGCACGCAGTGTTAACTGCTTCAGCCCAAAAGTAGGTCGGAAGATTGGCTTCATTAAGTATACTCATAGCAACTTCAACCAATGTTCGATTATTCCTCTCAGCCACTCCATTTTTTTGTGGTGTCCTTGGTGCTGAAAACTGTATTGAGATGCCCTTCTTGACACATAAATCATTCAGCTTTGCATTTCTGAATTCTATTCCATTATCTGATCTGATTGTTCGCACATGCACTCCAGCTTCTAACTCAATCTTGTTGATGTGATCAATAATCATTTCAGGTCCTTCATCCTTTGAATGTAAGAATAACACTCACGTGTATCTGGAATATTTATCAACAATCACTAAGCCATATTTCTTTCTTGACATAGACATGACGTTGACAGGGCCAAACAAATCCATGTGAAGGAGTTGTAGTGGTTCAGTGATGTCAGTCATTGTCTTCTTCTTGTGTGATGCCCTCTTTGACTTTCCCTTCTCACATGCTTCACAAAGTCCATCAGGACTGAATTCCATCTCGGGCAATCTTCTCACCAATTTTCTCTTAACCAGAGAATTCATGGTCTTGAAGTTCAAGTGGGAGAGCTTCTTATGCCATAACCAACATTCATCTGGAGAAGCTCTACTGTACAAGCACATTACTTGACCATCGACAGAATTCCAGTTAGCTACGAACAAATCACCCTTTCGAACTCCATTGAGAGTTAGCTTCTCATTCTTCTGATTAGAGATCAAACATTTCTCCTTCTTGAACAATTTTTGAAAGGAATACAACAATTTGCTTATCACCTCATAGAGCTGATTGTGTATGAAGTTCATACTTTATTCAAGATTCATAAGAATGTATGGTATTATAGAAAAGAATGATAACATTGGTCACCATCCACATTTCATCTATTTACAGCTGCAACGTTCGTTCGATCAATATATCCCATTCTGAGTCATATATTGACTTTTAAAAGTTCTTTGAAATGCCTTCTTCAATCGATCATTAGAATAAATTCCCATGTATTAGGTCTTGTATCTTTAGCGTCGCACTTCCATGTTCAATATTTTTATAATTCGACCCTATTTGCACTATTATGAGATTTACAATCATAACTTCAAATTTTGCTTACGCTACTGATCATTCAACATATCAACTCATTTGCCAATAACATTCTTCCTTTAGAAAAGTCTAGAGATTTTCTCAATCTTATTTGCTCATACTCGGCTTTTTATGAATCTACGTATTCTTTGAACTCTAATCGTCTCAGAAATTGGATGAATAGTTTCTCCGTACATTGGTTCTGTCATTAAACTTATCAAACAATATTTGCACTCTTCTATTAGAAATCATCAAATCTTCTCCATAATAGTGGGACCACCTGGCCTTCTAAATGAACCATACTAACTTCTAGAACAAGTATTCTCCTGGATAATCTGAATCTTATGACAAACAAGAAACTCAAGTAGTAGTTTGACAACCAAGTTTTTAAAACTTGTTTTTTCCAAGGACTTTTAGAAAACAATTTGTTAAGAAAACCTCTTTTGAAAACTGTTTAAGATTTTAAAAATCACACATCTGGTCATCATCACTATATGAGTTGGTTGTCGTCTTTCTCAACCACTACAAAGTATCAAGTAAGGGAACCAATCAGATAAAAGCTCCTTCATTTCCGTAAATCCTCTACCCCTTATTGGGTCCATTTTGCCTCCATTGGTCGATAAAAATTCCAGTTACCTTTGCATATTATCTTATTCATAACTTCACTTCTAGTCTTCCATACTGGTAACACTCCCATCATCATCATCTCTTGCGATTACTAACTATAAAAAGTCTATCCAGTAATCATCAAATCTATTTTATAAAACAAGGTCGACTAATATCACATCATATTACTACCATAAGGATCATGTTTGGTCATAACATCATCATCTACTTCTAAGAAAATTGTCGATTTCCAATCTTCCCAAACTCCTCTAAAATCCATCTAGCTCACTCCACAAGATAATCGTAGATGGCATACTTACTAGTAGCTCTGTATAACCTGGTAGCAATCAGTCTGCGGAACACACGAATCCTCTCTTTAGGTTTCTTCTCACCCTTCTTAATATCTCGTGTACTCACCATATGTGGTAGCTCTCGAATCCATCCTCATTGGTGCTATTACTTCATAAGAGGGGTTTTAAACTGATGGTATATAACAAGGTGTGGGGGAGGTAGAAAAGATGCACTCACAGCTGAATATCCGGTAGAACCAGAATCAGCATATGGGGGATTCTCGAATAGGTAGTCTCATATCAAGGGATGAGATAATAACTTGAAAAGATGCAACCGTCATAACAGGTGGTAATATGGCTAACATCGGTGGAGTAGCAGGGCATGAATCAGATGATGGTCCTCCAACTAAAGACCTCAAATGATCGGACGATTCTGGGATAAAAGAATCTTTTATCACCGCTATCTACAATCGCGTCGCTAGATAAGAATCTCGAATCTCATCATGAATAATACTGAAACCTACTATACAGTCACACTCAACCTTTTGACATTTTACCTGTCTATTTACTAATCCTAATCCTAACCCTCTATCCATTCCCGACAATCTAGGTTTGTTTCACTGACTTATAACCTATAGCTCTGATACCATACTTGTGACACCCTCCAAAAACCTGGGTCAGAATTTTGGGGCTCATAACACACACACACAATATATAAACCTATAAATAAAATATTATATGCATTGACCCTTCTTTACACAACCACGGATCACAACAGGTTAAAGTATGAAAATAAGCCACAACCTTAATTTTTATTACATCGTACCAAATCCCGAATAGCTCCGCTTACAACTGATAAGGATATCATTCTTACAATCTTACATAACTCATCTACATTTTAAAGCTCCTGCTAACTTGGTCCATCTTATCCTGGAATCCTAATTCACACACTGGACTGGGAATCCTCGTTCCAATAATTTCTTTTTCAACTGTAAAATAACATAAACAGATTTACAAGAGTGAGCTAACTAGCTCAGCAAGTCATAATAGCAATAACTGAGGTTCAACAATGGTCAATTAAAATGATTCATAAGAATTAAGTAACTGGATAAGCAGTGATTAGAATTGGATTTTCGCTTTCATTTTAAAAACCAAGGTTAGGCTGCTGATCAGTCACGCACTAACCCCGTGCAAGGCTCCCAGCTTTGCTCTATATACTAGATCAAAGGCACACATTGGCCTATTATGACCACGAATCTGGTCCGACCACTAATTTTGTCCATATTTAAAAAAAATCCAATTCTAGAATAACAATATGATAAACAATGTCATTCAATAAGCTGAATCATAAATAACAACTATCTTGAAGCATAGGGTGATTCACAATACCATGAAGGTATAACACGGAATTCAAAAATATTGGCTTTCAATCAAGGAAAGAATCAGAAAGTAGAAGACCAGGGGTTCAAGGGTTACAAGGATTGGTCTTCCGTTAAACAAGGCAAAAGGGTTGGTATGTCAAGCAATTCAATATCAGAAATCGGTATGTGGTAGATATGTATTTGTGGAGTAGTATCGTATATGTCTGGCTCATATCTGAGAATTCAATAATCAATGGTTTATGAACAATAAGGCTTATGGCTCAAGATCAATAAGAATCAGGGTTCAAGGTTAAATATTTTAGAGCGCTTGCAATTAAAACAAAATTTATTTTAATTACTAGCAACATGTTATGAGAAAGTTCAGAAATATTTGCAATATATCTCGAAGAAAGGTTCAGAAGGACTTGCCTTATCATAGATGATTTCCAACTTTACTTGTACTCATCTAACAGTTTTACTTTTCAATCAGTTTCCTTCTTTTTCTATGCCTTGCTTCTATTCGCCAATCACTGGCCTTCTCTTTCTACGCTTCAATTCTATTTATTGATCACTTACTTTCTTTTTCTATGCCTCGCTTACTCTACTAGGCATCATAGGTATCTATCAATACTCAATCTCATATCATTTTAATCGTCATATGGATGTCATAAACTTTTATATATCCTTCATTCTACCCAAATCCGATTTACGGATTAAAAGTTATAGCAAAAACCGTCAAACAATAAACACATAGGCATATAACACATCAATCAGATAGCACATCGCACATAGCACATAGCACGCAAGATATTCGGGGTAAAATGATTTTCCAGGTATTTAATACGAATTTTTGAACATTTTTCGGAATTAAAATGGGCCTCCGAATCATTTTATAATTAAATAATAGGGTTCAAACACCCGAATCTGACTTTAAAACTATTTAATAATAATTATCGATCCTTGAAAATAATTTAAAATAATATTTAAAAGCTCGATACTATTTTTCAGAATTTTTAAATCAAAATAAATAATTAAATCAAATTATTAAATCAATTAAAATTAATTAATAACTAATTAAAATAATAATCAATTAATATTTAAATGAATTGACTAATTATATATTTAATTATCCACTAAAATTAATTAATTAAATAATTAAAATTTATTTTTAAATAAAAATAATTTTCAGAAATTAAATAATGAATTTTTGGAATATTTAATTAATTAAAACAATTTTCTGAAAATAAAAATAAGCAGAATATCATTTTTATAATTTTTATTAACAGGAATCTAATATTTTTAAAGTTTTGAAACTATAGGGACTAAAACATAAATTTTGCAAAAGTTCAAGGACATTTCTGTAATTCTGCCGTCGTCCACGACCTACCCATTGCCGTCGACCCCGAACTCGCCGGAAAATCTCATTCGAGCCCAGATCAGTCTAGAAACATGCAGAATCATAGAGTATCATGTCAGGAATCTATATCATATTTTGGAATCAACAAACAACATATAGTTTACTCAAAAAATCCATCTAAAACTTCGCCGGCGGCGAAGTCGAACCTTTTTCCAGCGAAGTCGATTAAGCTGTTCCAGGAATCGTTTGTAAATTTCCAATTTACCAATCGAATCTTTTTTCAATGATCTACAACCTAGTGCAATCAATTTCAAATAATAACCCCAAACATAGAAATTCCCAAATTTCAATTGAAATTATTCAAGAACATAAACCTTAATTTTAATTCCGAGAATCATATATCAAATTGAACATGTTATTGAACTCCAGATTAGTCATATAATATACCAAAATGACCAGGAACAAAAGATCTACATGATTCTAACATCAAATCATAAAAACAACATCAAGAATAAAAATTCCTATTTTAATTACTAAATAATTCGAATTAAATTAATTAAATAAGAAAATGACCTTGATTTTTGTACTGAAATGGATGATTGACTACATAAGAACTTTTTGAGAGCTTCGATTTGATATATTGTACGCTCGAATCGGAGTTCGTTAACACTTTCGTTTGTGCGTTTGATTATAAAGAACGCGATGAATTTTAAGGTTTTTCTCTGGAAACTATATAGTTTTACTGTTTGCAAATGATTATCTGTACAAAATACAATATTGTATTGGTTATTTATATTTACAGAATATTAGTACATTCTGGATCGTGTTGGATCGATAAATACGTTTCTTAGCCGCTAAGTAACTATATAAACGATCCTATCGGATAACGTTTTGGATAAACATTATCTTGTTTTGGATAAGCATTATCCTTTTTTGGATAAGAATCAAAGGTTTTGGGTAATTATCAAAACCGGGCTTTTATAAAACGCTTTGTACGAAGATAATGTTATCGAAAAGGGTTATCGTATCGAAAATTGTGCGTCGGGCCGCGCACGGGTCAAACCATAATCCGGATCGAAAAAGTCAAAACACGAAAAATGTTTGGAATTACCATATTAGGTTAGAAAGGAGTTTTCGGAAGAGTTTGGGGTTGTAAAAACATTTGAGGTTGAACGATTCCCAGCTTTATAAAATAATTTTGTAATTATTCAAAAAATAATTAATAAATTCAAAAATAAATGTAAAACATATAACAGTCCAAAAATTACCAGAAAAATACCGTAATTATCTATATTTTATTCTGGTCATAATAAAATTAACATACTTATACTTTACCACGTATAAATATCCACATATCAACACCAATCATCAGATAATTCACCAAAAATCACATAATAATCATTTATCAATAAAAATAATTACACGCTATGTCCCGGATATTACATCCTTCCCCCTTAAAAGGATTATGTCCTCAGAATCACATTAAGGATCAGATAATGATATATTCAAGTATCTCACATCCATTTTCTCAGGTTGATCTCTCAACCTTACAACTTTTCATAAACTTTACTCACAACACCACTCATTACCTATCAGCCTCTTACTGATATCATATTCTATTAGTTGCTCATATAACTCAACTTAAGTCCCCATTTTATATATATAATGGAGCTTAATTACTTTTCCTGAATATACACACATAAACACTCTATGAACCAGCTATACGTGTGGCGGTGAAGCCAACTCACTTACACTTATCGTGCCTATTTTATTGTTTCAAAAGGACCATCATAATGCATAATAATTCTCTTATCATTCTAATTCTAGTAATCCGTGCTCATGAACGTTTCCAATAGTTACTGGTTATTGAACCTCATTCCCACATGTTTCTCTATTCAATCAACCTAGTTCGTAATCGCTCCTAATCGCATTTGAGGCTATTTAATCGTCCCCTTAATCTTCTTGTCCATCTACGAATGATATATTGAAACCAGGGCATGTTTGATTTATAATGTTCTTGATATTACTTCAGAATTAAGAGTTAACGAGAAAATCTTTACTGGATACGATTGGCGCACAGTCATAATATCATACCTTAATTTCCTTGAATCACAATCGAGTAGACTTGCCGGGCGAAATTCTCTTACTACTTAGAAGAATATATACTAATCTGGAGGCATCACCCGCTTATTCTAACCCATATTATCATTTATTTTGGTTTTAGGGAGTTTTCATACGAATTGACTGCAATGCTCTTCCTTGACGTCTAGTCACATATAATGCTTATTCTTTCTTTATGCCATATTATCAGAAAGTCTTCTTTGACATCTATGTCTCGTATCATATTCTCGGAGTAGCTTGAATCCCTTGAGTTATCGTAGCCAAATTCCTATCTTTTAGTTCCTCCCTACTTACTTCTCGTTCATCTAGGAGTGGTATATATTATTCTGGTTTGATGATAAGTGGCATTTTATACCACTTAGAACGTCTTAAAATGGCTTAAATTGGTGTCTTGAAATCAAGTATTTTGTGTATTTGATGCGTTTTTCTAGTGTTTATGCATTTCAGGGTATTAGTTGCATTTCGGAGGAGGAATCATCAAGAATAAGCCTTGGCATGTGTTCACCATTGCGAGAGGAAAAGAACGGGCAGATTACGGCGAAGAAACGGAGCAAACCTGGAATTTTTCCAGAAGGGTCCTGCGCGCCCGCGCAGCAATGCTGAGCGGCCGCGCAGCAGCCTTGCGCGCCCGCGCAGAAATGCTGAGCGGCCGCGCAGGGTCGGGGAAAAGGATAAATTATTTTAGACTTCTACTTCTGTTTGGCTTCCAACTTCTATGTAATCTGAGTTTTATGGGACTATTATATAAGTAGATTTGAGACGTTTTCATAGAGAATATGAAGGAGATTATGTTTTAGATTGTGTTTTGCGCAAGAAGTGAAGGAGATAAGGAAGAAGACCGATTTAGCACACTGCAGCGAAGAGGAAGCATATTTTCTTGTGATTCTTGTTTTGTTGTAATGTTGGATGCTAGTTTTCTTGCTTTGACTTATTTACTCTTGTGACGTACTCTGTTTTAATATAATTAGTTTAGTTATTATTTTATTGTGTTGTTTATCATGATTTCATATGAACCCATGATGGCGATAAGTTCTATTATGGGCTAATCATGATCATGGGGTTGCAACGGATTTATTATGGAATTCTTTAGTTAATTGTTTAATACTTTAGTGTGTGATGAATGCATGATATCTAGTATTGGTTGTGCGTATTCGTCTTATGTGCGTCGCGAACATATAAGATAGGGTGTTAATCTCTTGTGAAGCGACGGTGGATCTTGAGATTTAGAACTTGCCATGCTAGCATAGGTTCATGTACATTGAGCATGATTAGTGGGTAACTCTAACAGTTTTATTTGCCCTATGTAATCAAAAGGAATAACTTGTGCTTAAATCATTGTGTTGTCAATTTCTGTAGACATATAGGAACTCAACATAATTGATGACTATTCAACTTCTATCTTAATTGTGGATGTTTGGTAGAATGGTATTAGTACAATGAAAGTTGGCTTTTATCAGTTTCGTGTTATTCGATTAATATCATCACTGTCACATGCTAAAGGTAATAACAATGGCTATAGAAGGAAGTAATAATGAAGTTGTGATCTCATGAGTGTTTTATTATTGATAATTTGAAGTGTTAGTTAAGTGGTTAATTAAGTAGTTAATTATAGTTAATATTTAATCAACAATTTTAAGTGTTATCTTAACATTGAGAAGTAATCATACATTGGTGAGTGAGTTTAATTAGACAATAACTTAGTCTGAGTCTCTGAGGGAACGAACTAGAAAGTATTCTATATTACTTGCGAACGCGTATACTTGCGTGAATATTAGTGCGTGATTTCGCCCTAACAAGTTTTTGGCGCCGCTGCCGGGGACTCGGCGTATTTGTTTAGTTTATGTACTTACCATCATTGGTCATTAGGACTCAGTGATTAGGATGTAGTAGTTACTTATTTTTTTTTGGTTGTGTTTCAGGTACTTTAGCAAGCGTTTATGCAAACTCGTTCTCGTGCTCGCAAGAGGACCTTAGATACAGTTGAGGAGAAAGACGAAGTTCTTGATACTCCGGAAAAGTTAGATTTTGAGGATTCGGATTCAGGAACTGAGCAGAAAGAACCAGTAAACATGGGAGATCGTATTTTCAAGCTGATCCAGCTCTTATGGATTTTTCTCGGCCTAAAATTGATGACATTCAGTCAAGCATCCTTCATCCGGCTATTCAAGCTAACACCTTTGAAATCAAGCCGGGCACTATTCAGATGGTGCAGAATTCTGTTTCTTTTGGAGGAGCGGCAACTGAAGACCCCAACATGCACATAAGGACTTTTGTCGAGATCTGCAGCACTTTTAAGTATAATGGCGTGACTGATGAGGCTATCCACTTGAGGCTTTTCCCATTCTCACTGAGGGATAAGGCTAAAGGCTGGTTACATTCTGAACCAGCTGGGTCCATCACTACGTGGCAAGATCTTGCGCAAAAGTTTCTGGTGAAGTTTTATCCAATGGCAAAGACTGCTGCTATGAGGAGTGCTCTTACTCAGTTTGCGCAGCAACCTACAGAATCTATGTGCGAGGCTTGGGAATGCTACAAGGAAATGTTGAGAAAATGTCCACATCATGGAATGCCAGATTGGATGGTAATCACTGGTTTTTATAATGGTTTGGGGGCCCAATCTCGGCCCATGCTCGATGCAGCAGCTGGAGGAGCCTTATGGGCTAAAAGCTATACTGAGGCGTATAATCTTATAGAGACAATGGCTGCAAACGAGCATCAAAACCCAACTCAGAGGATGACGTCAGGCAAGGTCGCAGGTATTCTGGAAGTTGATGCAGCCACCGCTATTGCAGCCCACCTCCAAGCGCTATCAATGAAGGTTGATTCTCTGGCTACGTATGGAGTTAATCAAATAGCTATGGTTTGTGAGCTTTGTGCAGGTTCTCATACTACGAATCAGTGTTCTCTTGTCAACGAATCTGTTCAATATGTGAATAATTATCAGCGACAACAGCAGCCTGTGCCAGCGACCTATCATCCTAACAACAGAAATCATCCAAATTTCAGCTGGGGGAATAATCAGACTGCTATTCAGCCAACATATCAGCAAGGAGTGAGTAAACAGTTTAACCCACCTGGATTCCAGCAACCACAGCAGTATGCTACAAGGCAATCATATCCTCAACAGGGAAGTGCAGCTGCACCTACTAGTGCTGATTTTGAGGAACTTAAGCTGTTGTACAAGAGTCAGGCGGTTTCTATCAAGACCTTGGAAAATCAAATCGGTCAATTAGCCAATGCAGTGCTCAATCGTCAACCTGGCACTCTTCCCAGTGACACGGAAGTACCAGGCAGGAAGGAAGCTAAAGAGCAAGTCAAGGCTATTACCTTAAGGTCTGGAAAAGTAGCTGATGCTGAAAAGGCAAAAGAAGTCGAAGCTGAAGTTAGAGATGAAGAATCTAAGCAAAAGGAGAAAGTGGCGGAACCAAAGAAGACTACTGTTGAACACACTCTGCCTGAGGCTAATACAGGGGAGAAACAGCTCTATCCTCCACCACCTTTTCCTAAGAGATTGCAGCAACAAAAGCTGGATAGACAGTTCGGGAAGTTTCTGGAGGTGTTCAAGAAACTTCACATCAATATAACTTTCGCTGAGGCTCTGGAACAAATGCCTAGTTATGCGAAGTTTATGAAGACTATTCTTTCAAGGAAGGTGAAACTGGATGACCTTGAAACCGTTGCTCTCACGGAAGAATGCAGCGCTGTTCTGCAGCAAAAGTTACCACCAAAACTAAAAGATCCAGGAAGCTTCACCATTCCTTGCACCATTGGCAATCTAACTTTTGACAAGTGCCTTTGTGATTTGGGAGCAAGCATTAATCTGATGCCGTTGTCGATCTTTAAAAAGCTGGATCTGCCTGATCCAAAACCCACATACATGTCGCTACAATTGGCTGACCGTTCCATTACTTACCCAAGGGGCATAGTTGAGGATGTGCTCGTCAAGGTGGATAAGCTCTTCTTTTCTGCAGATTTTGTTATTCTGGATTTTGAGGAAGATAAGAAGATTCCCATAATCTTGGGGAGGCCTTTCTTGGCTACTGGCCGTACCTTGATAGATGTGCAAAAAGGGGAACTTACTATGCGGGTCCAAGATCAGGATGTGACCTTCAACGTATTCAAGGCAATGAAATTCCCTACAGAAGATGAAGAGTGCTTAAAAGTGGATGTGATTGATTCCGCAGTTACTTCGGAACTCGATCACATGCTAATGTCTGATACATTGGAAAAGGCCTTAGTGGGGGATTTTGACAGCGATGATGAAGATAGCAACGAGCAATTACAATATCTGAACGCTTCTCCATGGAAGCGAAAGCTCGACATACCATTTGAATCTCTTGGTACTTCTGACCTTAAGAATGCTGAAGGGAAGCTCAAACCATCAATAGAGGAAGCACCTACCTTGGAGCTCAAACCATTACCTGAACACTTGAGGTATGCTTTTTTAGGTGATTCATCTACGTTACCTATTATTATTTCAGCTGACCTTTCAGGTAGTGAGGAAGACAAGCTCTTAAGGATTTTGAGAGAATTCAAATCGGCTATAGGATGGACCATAGCAGACATCAAGGGGATAAGTCCTTCATATTGTATGCATAAAATTCTGTTAGAGGAAGGTAGTAAGCCAACTGTGGAACAGCAGCGAAGACTGAACCCGATCATGAAAGAGGTGGTGAAGAAAGAAATTCTGAAATGGCTAGATGCAGGCATCATTTATCCTATTTTTGACAGCTCGTGGGTGAGCCCCGTGCAATGTGTACCTAAGAAAGGAGGTATCACTGTGGTCGCAAATGAAAAGAATGAGCTCATCCCTACTCGAACAGTTACAGGATGGAGAGTATGCATGGATTATAGAAAATTGAACAAAGCCACAAGGAAGGATCACTTCCCTCTCCCATTCATTGATCAAATGCTTGACAGATTGGCGGGACATGAGTATTTTTGTCTTCTGGATGGTTATTCCGGGTATAATCAGATTTGTATTGCACCAGAGGATCAGGAAAAGACTACCTTCACTTGTCCATTTGGCACATTTGCTTTTCGTAGAGTTTCGTTTGGGTTATGTGGTGCCCCGGCCACCTTTCAGAGATGTATGATGGCTATATTCTCTGACATGATTGGAAATAACATCGAAGTGTTCATGGATGACTTCTCCGTCTTTGGACACTCATATGATGAATGTTTGAATAATCTGCGCGCCGTCCTCAAAAGATGCGTGGAAACTAATTTGGTGCTTAATTGGGAGAAATGTCATTTTATGGTGCGTGAAGGCATTATCCTTGGGCATAAGGTCTCTAGCAAAGGTCTGGAGGTGGACAAGGCTAAGGTGGGAGTCATTGAAAATCTTCCCCCACCTAATTCGGTGAAAGGAATCCGTAGTTTTCTCGGTCATGCGGGTTTTTATCGGCGATTCATCAAGGACTTTTCAAAGATATCTAAGCCATTGTGCAATTTGCTTGAGAAAGAGGTGCCTTTCAAATTTGATGATGAATGTTTGGCAGCATTCGAGACTCTCAAGAAGAGTTTGATCACGGTACCAGTTATTACAGTACCAGATTGGACAGAACCGTTTGAGATGATGTGTGATGCGAGTGACTATGCGGTAGGTGCAGTTCTGGGACAACACAAGAAAAATCTTTTCCATGTGGTCTACTATGCGAGTAAGACTTTAAATGGGGCCCAATTGAACTACACCACTACTGAGAAGGAGCTTTTGGCTATAGTCTTTGGCTTTGAGAAATTTCGATCTTATCTGCTTGGTACGAAAGTGATAGTATTCACTGATCATGCAGCTATTCGCTATCTGGTTTCTAAGAAGGATTCGAAGCCGAGACTCATTCGTTGGGTGCTTTTACTTTAAGAATTTGAGTTAGAGATCAAAGATAGAAAAGGTACTGAGAATCAAGTAGCTGACCATCTCTCTAGGTTGGAGAATCCCGATTCTACTTCACAAGATAGGACGTTAATCAATGAATCTTTTCCGGATGAGCAGTTGTTTGCAATTCAGGAGGAAGAACCATGGTTTGCAGATATTGTAAACTATCTTGTCAGCAATATAATGCCGCTTAATTAGACATCCGCTCAAAAGAAGAAGTTTCTGCATGAGGTGAAGTGGTATATGTGGGATGAACCATATTTGTTTAGACAGGGAGCTGACCAGATCATCAGGAGATGTATCCCGTTCTGTGAGACGGAGGGGATATTACGAGACTGCCATTCCACGGTTTATGGTGGACACTATGGAGGTGAGAAGACGGCAGCTCGTATTCTGCAAGCAGGTTTTTACTGGCCAAGTTTGTTCAAGGATGCTCATCAGTTTGTTTTAAGGTGTGATCGTTGCCAAAGAGTGGGAAATTTGTCAAGGAAGGATGAGATGCCATTAAATGTGATGCTTGAAGTCGAGGTCTTTGATGTATGGGGAATCGATTTCATGGGGCCTTTTATCTCGTCTTGCAATAATCAGTACATCTTGCTGGCAGTCGATTATGTCTCAAAATGGGTCGAAGTTAAAGCCTTACCGACAAATGATGCAAAGGTAGTACTAAATTTTCTTCATAAGCAAATTTTCACAAGGTTTGGAACGCCTCGGGTAATCATAAGTGATGAAGGATCGCATTTTTGCAATCGTAAGTTCACTTCTATGATGCAGCGTTATAATGTGAATCATCGAGTAGCTACTGCCTATCATCCGCAAACAAATGGTCAAGCGGAAGTGTCTAACAGAGAGATAAAGCGTATTCTAGAGAAGGTTGTTTGTCCGTCAAGGAAGGATTGGTCTTTAAAGCTCGATGAAGCTGTTTGGGCTTACAGAACAGCATACAAAACTCCACTTGGGATGTCACCGTTTCAGTTGGTGTACGGTAAGGGATGTCATCTACCGGCGGAGCTTGAGCATAAGGCCTACTGGGCATTGAAGAAATTGAACCTGGATTTAGATGCAGCTGGTAAGAAAAGAATGCTTCAGCTTAATGAACTTGATGAATTTCGACTGCAAGCATACGAGAATAACAAAATATATAAGGAAAAGGAGAAGAGGTGGCACGATAGGAAGCTACATCCTAAGTTATTTGTGCCAGGGCAACAAGTTCTGTTATTCAACTCTCGGCTCCGACTTTTTCCTGGGAAGTTGAAATCAAGGTGGTCTGGACCTTTTATTGTCAAAACTGTGTTTCCACATGGAGCGGTGGAAATTTTTTAGAATGATTCGGACCAAGCATTCAAGGTGAACGGTCAGCGGTTGAAGCACTACTATGGGGACATGGCAAACCGAGAGGTGGTTAGTGCCATTTTGTTGACTACTTGAGAAAGGTACGGAACGTCAAGCTAATGACGAAAAAGAAGCGCTGCGTAGGAGGCAACCCATGAATTGTTGTTACAGGAACCCTTAGAAGTTAATAACCTATCCAAAAACACAAAAAAATCAGAAAACAGGGGCTGAAATTTTTTTTTTCCAGAGACCCTCTGCGCGCCCGCGCAGCTATGCTGAGCGGCCGCGCAGCTATGCTGAGCGGCCGCGCAGCTTGCTGCGCGCCCGCGCAGAAATGCTGAGCGGCCGCGCAGGGGTCGAGTTCCAGAAAATTTTTTACAGTTCAGAAAAAAAAAACACAAAAAAAAACATCACAGCCCATAAATCCACGAATTCTTTTCCCATTACCCCATGATTTTATCCCTCAACCCCACTCCTAATCTAATTTAACCTACTCCACACCCTATATATACATACACCTATCCTACATATCTCCCACAAACTTCCTACACTTAAACCCTCTCATAAACATCAAAAATCAGTTCTTACACACTTTTATTCACAAATCAATAGCACCCAAGAGAGCACGAACTATTGACAGCAGCAGTACAGTTCCTACTGCTGATTCATCAAGGGGTACTGCTGCAAGGCCTCGGTTAAATGACAGAGCTGCGGAGGAGGAGTACACTAGGCTGTTGGGGAAGCCGATTCTGAAGGAGAGGGGGTTTTTACCATCAGGGAGGGATGGTGAGTTGTTGCCCATGATTGCAGAGAAGGGGTGGATAGCTTTTTGTGAGTCACCCGAAGCAGTACCGATGAGTGTTGTTCGCGAGTTCTACACGAACGCGAAGGCTGAAAAGAATGGGTTTTCTGTAGTTCGTGGGCTGACGGTTGATTATCATCCTGCGGCGATTCGCCGTGTGATTGGACAGCGAGAGAGGAAGCCCGAGGAGGAGAACTGGAATGAAAAGACTGCTGAGGATTTTGACTTGGATTTGATTTGTGCGACTCTCTATCGACCGGGCACAGTTTGGAACCGCAGTCCAGCCAATAATGAGTATCGTCACTTTCCGGTGATCGCCATGAACAGGTATGCCCGTGCATGGAATGCATTTATATGTGCTAATATTTTGCCTTCTTCACATGCACACGAGGTCATAGTTGAGAGAGCACAGTTGTTGTGGGGAATTCTGAATGAGGAATACTATGTGGACCTTGGTGAGTTTATCTACCAAGGAATTCTGAAGTTTTTGAGGGGAGCAAAGCATATGAACATCCCTTATGCATCCACGGTTACGAAGCTATGCCGAGCAGTAGGAGTGAACTGGCCGGCTCATGAGCAGTTGCAGTTGCCAGCAGCTCCGATAGATTCTGGCACTCTGAATGGGATGCAGGAGTGGACCGGTGGTGAGCCTGAGGAGCATGGGCTGGGTTATCGTCTTCCAGGAGGACGTCCAGCACGAGGTGCTACTATGGCTAGGCCAGGGCGTGGTGAGGCTGGTTCTTCGAGAGCTCAGGAGGGTGCAGGGATGGGTGATGCCCAGTATAGGAGGCTTTCACGGCGGATGGATGCCATGTATGAGACGCAGAGCAGGTTTGCTCAGGAGCTCACTCTTGCGTTAGGGACTGCTTTTCGAGGCCTTGGAGCTGATATCTAGTGGCCAGTTTTTGGTGAGGACTCTGCATACCCGCCGCCTGATACTCCACCCACTGAGGGTGATGATGATGATGACTCCAAGTAGGTATACCCTGTGTTCCTTTCTACTACCTTCACTGGGGACAGTGAAGATTTTAAGTTTGGGGGTGGTAGTTAAGGAATATTTTGTGGGTGTCATATAACTGCATATTCATGATAGTTAGTTCATATAGTTGCATAATTTTTGCCATATAGTTTTTTTATATAGCTTTATTTGTTTGTCATATCATATAGCTCATGCATATACCATGATCGCTTTTGCAATGATTTATCGACGGAATTGTGATATTGATGCGAGTGTAGTGATAGCATTAAAGTGATATTAAGTTGTGTAGGTTGATATGCATCCTAGAAGCACTTGTATTTTCACTAAGTCTTAGAGAATGCTTAAGGGCTAGATTGTTGTTATGATCTGATTATTTTCGAGGATAATCTATTTATTATGCTTAGAATTTGATAATAGGTTCTTAGTGGTAAAGGCATGAAAAAGAAAAAAAAAATGGAGTAAAAATGGAATTTGTTGCTAGTTGTGGCTAGGCGTCAAATGGCTAGTAGCCGGCTCGCATGTTATGCGAGTAGTCTAGGGTTGAGCAAGATGGAGCGAAACGCACTTGCTCAGAAAAAAAAAAAAATTTGCATAATTGATCAAGAGTAGGCTCTTTGGTATTCGAGTTATTAAGTTCTTAGGGGACTTTGTGCCTAGTGACCTAAGGCTTTTAGAGTCTGGGATCCGCTAACCTAACGCTCGTTACATAGATACCATTGTATAAGTCTTTTGTGGACCTCACTCATTGCACCGTCAAATAAGCATTTGAGTTGTAAATAAAAAGCACGATTCCGTAGTAAGCTCCAGAGTTCTTGTAGTGTTGTATATCACTTTGTGCCTAGAATTTTTATTCTTTGTATAATCGTAGGATTGCCTTGAGGATAGTCTAGTTATAGTAATTGGTCTAGTTCCGAAGCATATCTGTTAAGCATTTGCACACACCACGTTTCTGGCTGTATGTCCGTTTGCATGAGTTTATTGATCTTTAGTGTCTAACTGCATTCGTTGAGACGTGACAATTTGGTTGGTTAATTGTAGTAAGGGGGATCGTTGCATTTTCATATAGATTGCATTCATGCATATTTTTATTTGTTTTTGAGTCTGTGATGCTTGAGGACAAGCATCGATTTAAGTTTGAGGGTGTGATAAGTGGCATTTTATACCACTTAGAACGTCTTAAAATGGCTTAAATTGGTGTCTTGAAATCAAGTATTTTGTGTATTTGATGCGTTTTTCTAGTGTTTATGCATTTCAGGGTATTAGTTGTATTTCGGAGGAGGAATCATCAAGAATAAGCCTTGGCATGTGTTCACCATTGCGAGAGGAAAAGAACGGGCAGATTACGGCGAAGAAATGGAGCAAACCTGGAATTTTTCCAGAAGGGTCCTGCGCGCCCGCGCAGCAATGCTGAGCGGCCACGCAGCAGCCTTGCGCGCCCGCGCAGAAATGCTGAGCGGCCGCGCAGGGTCGGGGAAAAGGATAAATTATTTTAGACTTCTACTTCTGTTTGGCTTCCAACTTCTATGTAATCTGAGTTTTATGGGACTATTATATAAGTAGATTTGAGACGTTTTCATAGAGAATATGAAGGAGATTATGTTTTAGATTGTGTTTTGCGCAAGAAGCGAAGGAGATAAGGAAGAAGACCGATTTAGCACACTGCAACGAAGAGGAAGCATATTTTCTTGTGATTCTTGTTTCGTTGTAACGTTGGATGCTAGTTTTCTTGCTTTGACTTATTTACTCTTGTGACGTACTCTGTTTTAATATAATTAGTTTAGTTATTATTTTATTGTGTTGTTTATCATGATTTCATATGAACCCATGATGGCGATAAGTTCTATTATGGGCTAATCGTGATCATGGGGTTGCAACGGATTTATTATGGAATTCTTTAGTTAATTGTTTAATACTTTAGTGTGTGATGATTGCATGATATCTAGTATTGGTTGTGCGTATTCGTCTTATGTGCGTCGCGAACATATAAGATAGGGTGTTAATCTCTTGTGAAGCGAAGGTGGATCTTGAGATTTAGAACTTGCCATGCTAGGATAGGTTCATGTACGTTGAGCATGATTAGTGGGTAACTCTAACAGTTTTATTTGCCCTATGTAATCAAAAGGAATAACTTGTGCTTAAATCATTGTGTTGTCAATTTCTGTAGACATATAGGAACTCAACATAATTGATGACTATTCAACTTCTATCTTAATTGTGGATGTTTGGTAGAATGGTATTAGTACAATGAAAGTTGGCTTTTATCAGTTTCGTGTTATTCGATTAATATCATCACTGTCACATGCTAAAGGTAATAACAATGGCTATAGAAGGAAGTAATAATGAAGTTGTGATCTCATGAGTGTTTTATTATTGATAATTTGAAGTGTTAGTTAAGTGGTTAATTAAGTAGTTAATTATACTTAATATTTAATCAACAATTTTAAGTGTTATCTTAACATTGAGAAGTAATCATACATTGGTGAGTGAGTTTAATTAGACAATAACTTAGTCTGAGTCTCTGAGGGAACGAACTAGAAAGTATTCTATATTACTTGCGAACGCGTATACTTGCGTGAATATTAGTGCGTGATTTCGCCCTAACATTTGACATGATTCATCGTATTCTGAATACTCCTGTCAAATCTCAACTCAAATAATATCGATCATTTACAATCAATTTATGGATCTGATGATGTACCACCATTTCTTCAAGCAGATACTAACCCACTTATTGGACAAACTGTTTATTAATAAAGGAGAATGATTAGGTTTGGATAACCCATCAATACTGATGTAATTAACGCTTTCCTTACCTTTGATTCTCAGGTGACTTCACTACGACGTTTCCTGGTAAAATGTATCCATCTAGTCTTTGATGTCCCGCCTTAACTCTTTGGTAGGTATAACATTTATCCACATGTTCCCCCCCATTTTATCTTTATTTCTGGTCACTAGATATCTTCTTTTAGCCCTCGGTACTTAATCGTCCTCCTATGACACATTCCATATCTTAATTTATAAATGTTTCCTAAATTTTTCACCTTACTTCTGTCCCTCATGTTACCCATATCTTACCTATAAAGTTTCTTTATCATCCTTTTGATTCCACTTTCTTTCCTATTTCCGTTTTTTATTCTCATAGCTCATTCACAACCGAACTCCTGATATTAATACTCATTTTGATGTCATATCAAATTAGATATCAATACGAACTTTGATGCTCAAAACATCCCATACTGAAGTAAGCATCAATAATCTATATTAATACCACTTTTGATATTTGACAACACCCTAAGTACCAATATCAATCAAAAACTGAACTAAAACTGTATCTCACATTTTATTCAAAATAGAAATACTTGATAAATCTTTTATTATATGATTATCAAAACAATTTGGAAACAAGATGTCCTTCAATAAAACTTTATTGCAGATGATAAAATCTCTTTGATTGTCTAATAAAATCCATATTGGTGTGGTTAGCAATCTTTTCTTTATTCCACCTTCCTTCTTCCTTCTCTTCCTTCCTTCTCTTTGCTCTATCTTAAATCTTTAGTTCTTCAAAACATTCTTCTCAGTGGTCCATACAAATAAGTTTTTATTTCTCTTGTTCATTATAAAGGGCATATTCATCCAAGTAAAACCTCACACACTTGCATCAATTTTTGAATTCTATTTGTGTCCTTACCTTCTCCAAATTCCTCATTGCTTTGATTTCAGATTTGAAAGTCACATCAAACTTTGCCTTAATCTAATTGGAAGCGATTTCCATCTAACTGACCATTAATTAGTAAAATAACCAATTAACTCACTTAATTGATCAATTGCACCAAGTGATGACTAGCTAAATAAAATCAAAGACCAATTATATTTAGTCAGATTGGCTGTAGCCTTTTTCAAGAACCGAGATCGCAATTATTTGGAGTATCAACATGAATATCAATAACACACGGAAGTATACTTTCTATCTTTAAGAGTAGGGTATGTTCCGAAAATTTGGGCAGCATCTCCTTTATATTATTGACTACCAGCCGGACTCAAGCCGACACCAACAATCAATCAAACAACCAACAATCAACTCACAAGTAGACCAATCAACTTCCATCTTCTAAAGTCACCATTTCACCAGTACAACCCATATTTTAGTTCAACTTAAGATTATAGTGAATAATTCTCATTATATCATACCATTTTTTATATCCTCCGATTATAATCGAATATCACTACTGAGTACTATTATATATTATTCTAAAAATTTTCTAGTTCATGTTTCAATTCAAGCTCTCTCATTAACAATTCGTCTATCCTTGACAATACACATTTGTTCTTATTAGTTAACTCGTTCAACTTCTGATAACCAACACATGGTCTCAACCAACACTCTCATAATCTTGTGGAAGAATTCCTTTGGTTTAAAAATAACACTTCTTAAAAATCCTTGAAGTTGAACCACCATATCTTCATCTCCCCTTATGTCTTTTCATACTGAACTTCTTTCACTGGCTTAGTTACGAGTATCAAATTGACCATAACTCATTTACTTAAGTGGGAAAACCCAACCATTTCTTGAAAAAAACCTTTGAAGTTTATTCGTAACTACCATTTCTTCAATCTCGAACCTTCATGAAAAGTATCTCCCATATGATTGAGGTATGCTTCATCTTCACAATGTATTAATCAATTATCTGGTTATTATTAAGAATTTCTTCATTCGCTTCTGCTTTCCAATCAATCATTTGCCTTATCCGATATACGCAGTTTTACTTTCTTATTTCTCTAGTTAATTTACCTCACACGGTTTACTAACTACTTTAATTCATGCCAAAATCTCATAATTGAAACGTATCATATATACAAATTTCTGCTTCTAATTTGATGTCCTCGTAAAAACCACGTCATTGGTATAAGGATTCTTCTCTGCACGTATATGTCCACCATTTATTGGCTTGCAATTATCCATACTTATCATATGACCCCATCTGCGATATGGGTTCATTTCACTTCCTTTTAAAATATTCAAAGAATGGACCTTACACAAGAAGGGAATTTGAGGATATGATTCTGATTGGAAACCTTTTGTAAAGAATAAGAGTACAAGAAAATAATCGGAAGGATTCCATAAATCAACAAATCATGGTTGAAGAAGAAAGGATGAATAATGGTTTAGATATGAATGAGACAACCATATTTGTACTCAAGATGGCCAGTCTTTCATACTATATGGCATACAACACATGATTAGGTGGTGTCCCATCAGACTCTTCATTATTCCGAAAAAGAGTTACACCATAACACTGCTTGTCTTAATCAGAAAATAAGTCTTGAGGGAAAAATGATTTTTGAAAGGAATACAACAATTTGTTTATCACCTCATAGAGCTGATTGTGTATGAAGTTCATACTATATTCAAGATTCATAAAAATGTATGGTATTATAGAAAAGAATCATAATATTGGTCGTCATCCACATTTCATCTATTTACAGCTGCAATGTTTGTTCGATCAATATATCCCATTCCGAGTCATATATTGACTTTTAAAAGTTCTCTAAAATACCTTCTTCAATCGATCATTAGAATAAATTCCCATGTACTAGGTCTTGTATCTTTAGCGTCGCACTTCCATGTTCAATAATTTTATAATTCGACCATATTTGCACTCTTATGAGATTTACAATCATAACCTCAAATTTCGCTTACGCTACTGATCATTCAACATATCAACTCCTTTGCTAATAACATTATTCCTTTAGAAAAGTCTAGAGATTTTCTCAATCTTCTTTGCTCATACTCGGCTTTTTGTGAATCTACGTATTCTTTGAACTCTAATCATCTCAGAAATTGAATGAATAGTTTCTCCGTACATTGGTTCTGTCATTAAACTTATCAAACAATATTTGCACTCTTCTGTTAGAAATTATCAAATCTTCTCCATAATAGTGGGACCACTTGGCCTTCTAAATGAACCATACTAACTTCTAGAACAAGTATTCTCCTGGATAATCTGAATCTTATGACAAACAAGAAACTCAAGTAGTAGTTTGACAACCAAGTTTTTAAAACTTGTTTTTTCCAAGGACTTTTAGAAAACAATTTGTTAAGAAAATCTCTTTTGAAAACTGTTTAAAATTTTAAAAATCATACATCTGGTCGTCATCACTATATGAGTTCGTTGTCGTCTTTCTCAACCATTACAAAGTATCAAGTTAGGGAACCAATAAGATAAAAGCCCCTTCTTTTCCGTAAATCCTCTACCCAATATTGGGTCCATTTTGCCTTCATTGGTCGATAAAATTTCCAGTTACCTTTGCATATTATCTTATTCATAACTTGACTTATAGTCTTCCATACTGGTAACACTCCCATCATCATCTCTTGCGATTACTAACTATAAAATGTCTATCCAGTAATCATCAAATCTATTTTATAAAACAAGGTCGACTAATATCACATCACATTACTACCATAAGGATCATGTTTGGTCATAACATCATCATCTACTTTCAAGAAAATTGTCGATTTCCAATCTTCCCAAACTCCTCTAAAATTCATCTAGCTCACTCCACAAGATAATCGTAGATGGCATACTTACTAGTAGCTCCGTATAACCTGGTAGCAATCATTCTCCGGAACACACGAATCCTCTCTTTAGGTTTCTTCTCACCCTTCTTAATATCTCGTGTACTCGCCATATGCGGTTGCTCTTGAATCCATCCTCATTGGTGCTATTACTTCATAAGAGGGGGTTTAAACTGATGGTATATGACAAGGTGTGGGGGAGGTAGAAAAGATGCACTCACAGCTGAATATCTGGTAGAACCAGAATCATCATATAGGGGATTCTCGAATAGGTAGTCTCGCATCAGGGGATGAGATAATAACTTGAAAAGGTGCAACCGTCGTAACAGGTGGTGATATGGCTAACATCGGTGGAAGAGTATGGCGTGAATCAGATGATGGTCCTCCAACTAAAGCCTCCGAATGATCAGACGATTCTGGGATAAAAGAATATGCCATCACCGCTATCTAACAATCGTGTCGCTAGATAAGAATCTCGAATCTTATCATGAATCATACCGAAACCTACTATATAGTCGCACTCAACCTCTTGACGTTTTACTTTTCTATTTACTAATCCTAATCCTAACCCTCTATCCATTCCCGACAATCTAGGCTTGTTTCAGTGACTTATAACCTGTAGCTCTGATACCATACCTGTGACGCCCTCCAAACCTGGGTTAGAAGTTTGGGGCTCACAACACACACACAATATATAAACCTGTATATAAAATATTATATGCATTGACCCTTCTTTACACAACCACGGATCACAACAGGTTAAAGTATGAAAATAAGCCACAACCTTAACTTTTATTACATCGTACCAAATCCCAACTAGCTCCGCGTACAACTGATAATGATATCATTCTTACAATCTTACATAACTCATCTACATTATAAAGCTCCTGCTAACTCGGTCCATCTTATCTTGGGATCTTAGTTCGCACACTGGACTGGGAATCCTCGTTGCCAATAATTTCTTTTTCAACTGTAAAATAACATAAACAAATTTTCAAGAGTGAGCTAACTAGCTCAGCAAGTCATAATAGCAATAACTGAGGTTCAGCAATGGTCAATTAAAATGATTCATAAGAATCAAGTAACTGGATAAACAATGAATATAATTGGATATTCAATTTCATTTTAAAAACCAAGGTTAGGCTGCTGATCAGTCACACACTAACCTCGTGCAAGGCTCCCAGCTTTGCTCTATATACTGGATCCAAGGCACACATTGGCCTATTATAACCACGAATCTGGTCCGACCACGAATCTGGTCCATATTTAAATAAATCCAATTCTAGAATAACAATATGATAAACAATGTCATTCAATAAGCTGAATCATAAATAACTGATAGGCATAAATAAATCCTGATTGTATAATTAAATATTGCAAGGTGTAGGGCTGCTAGGCCCAATAAGAAGATGTATGACATTCAGACCAAGAAGGTCAACACATTGATCAGGCCTGATGGACCAGATCAAGCCTGATGGAACAAAGAAGGCCCAAAAGCCCTGATTATTTATTAATTTCGTAATTAATAAATAAAGGAGGAAAACAACTATTAAGATAAGTCCTAGTGGGGATATAAATCCTTGTAGATTGGCCTCAAGGGGACCTAAAAGGATAAGGAATCAGTTTCCTACTATCTAGGACTCCAAAGTCCATTCTAATTATGAGACTTGCCCACCAAGTCTCCTATACCAAGTCCAATTCAAGGACTCCCAACATCTATATAAGGGGCCTCACCCCACAGATCAGAACTACATTTTTTGGCTTGATTATCTAATTCACAGAGATACATAGGCATCTCGTAAAGGCAGAATTAAGCTACGAAACACGAGAGCAGCCATTAAAGGCCTTGAGCTCCCGAATCTTAGTAATAAATACAGCAAATAATAACCTTAGTTTTTTATCCATAACATTTGGCGCCGTCTGTGGGAAGGCACAACAACAACCATGGCGAGAACACGGAGAACAACCATAGCTCTGGAGGAAGGAACACCATTGGGAACAACCCAGATGATTTCGTCCACCGTGGACATACCTCCCCACTCAACTTATGCATCTACTCAAGCGGAAATCCAGATAGGGGCAACTCAACCTCAGCCACAAGGGACGACTCCCCCAACTATTCAAGGTACGAATCCTCAAGTTCAACAAGTACATATACCTGTGAATTCCTGACCCGTCGGGTATGAATACTCAACTGTTGTTACTACTAACCCCCCTTGTGGGATGCCCCTTCACCCTGAGGTTGGAGGAAGTGGATATGCTGGGCGAAGTGAAGCACGAGGGTAGTCGCCCCCCTATATACGAGGTTTGGCTCCTATCCCCGAGGATCGAGAATTTTCTGGTCCTTACACTGAGAGAGACTCCGAATCTTCGGATGATGAAGTGGCCCCGAGAAGGAGGCGTCCTAGCAAAGAACCAATGGCCGATGGAAGGCAACGCCCTCAAAGCACCCCAGGGGCGAATCCCCAAGAAGTGCAGGAAAGGATCAGGGCTCATGAGGCTGAGATCCAAAGGCTGAGGCGTGATTTAGAGGCTCACCAGGCCACCAGATCCCAGATATCTCCTAGGGGGAGAAATCCTCCTCCTGTCATAGACTTGGATGGTCCGGTATGAAGAAGGGTTGTCGTCCCAAGAACTGATCCAAGCAATCTCCTTCCCCTTGGAGATCCTGATGATCCAACTCCACCCTTCACAGAAGAGATAATGAATGCCCATATCTCAAGGAAATTCAAGATGCCCACTATCAAAGCCTATGATGGCACGGGAGACCCTGCTAATCATGTTAGGACATTCTCTAAAGCACTGCTACTGCAACCCGTGAATGATGCTATAAAGTGTCGGGCCTTCCCTCAAACCCTGTCGGGTATGGCTCAAAGATGGTACAGTCGCTTGCCCCCAAACTCTATTGGATCATTCAGAGAATTAAGTCAGGCTTTTATTAAGCAATTCATCAGTGGAAGAGTCCATGAGAAAAGTTCAGCATCTCTTATGAGTCTTGTGCAGAGAGCTAAGGAATTCTTGAGAGATTACCTGAATCGTTTCACAAAGGAGGCTTTAAAAGTCCCGGACCTTGATGATAAGGTAGCCATGATAGCACTGCAACAAGGAACTAGGGACGAGTTTTTCAAGATGTCCTTGGCCAAACGTCCCCCTGAAAGCATGTTGCAGGTCCAAGAGAGGGCAGGGAAGTATATCAAAGTTGAAGAAAGTATGAGGAAGACCGTAGTAAGTAATGAGCCCACTAGAGGCAAGAAGCGGAAAACTGATTTAGAATATATTGCAAAGGAAAAATATCCTAGAACCTAACAAAACCCTGATTCAACCACCAAGAAGGGAGGACCTGGGCAAAAGTTCACTGAATACGCTAAGCTGAATGCTCCTAGAAGTCAGATTTTGATGGAGATTGAGAAAGATAGAGATATTCGCTGGCCTAAGCCCTTGAAGGCTGATCCCGCCAAGCTAGATAAGAGCAAGTATTGCAGGTTTCACAAGGATGTTGGCCATGACACCGATGAGTGTAGGCAGTTGAAAGACGAAATTGAGTTTTTGATTCGAAAAGGAAGATTGAATAAGTATACTGGAGATGGAGGGGACAGAAATAATAATGGAAGGAAGAACTTTGAAGATCGTAGGAGGGACCAAGACGATCAGGGGCGGAATCCCCAACCTAGAGGGCCGGTTATAAATGCAATTTTTGGAGGACCGCGACGCCCTCGAGGACCTGTAATAAACACGATCTTTGGAGGTCCAACTGCTGCTGGATTGTCCAAAAATTCCAGAAAGGCATATACTAGGGAGGTTATGCATATTGTTGGAGAAGCCTCGAAGAGGGCCAGGACAGAAGTAACATTGGCTTTTGATGATTTCGACCTAGAGGGTGTGTAGTTCCCTCATGACGACCCGCTGGTCATAACACCGATAATAGGAAATAGCCCGGTTAAGAGGGTCCTTGTGGATAATGGTGCCTTTGTGGATATCTTGCTCCACGACACCTTTCTAAGGATGGGGTATAACGATTCCCAGTTGACACCAACCGACATGCCGATATATGGATTTGCTGGAGTTGAATGTCCTGTGGAAGGGATAATCAAATTGCCAACCACCATAGGTACAGAACCAAGGCAAGCAACGCAGATGCTGGATTTCGTGGTGGTAAAGGCTAGTTCAACTTATAATGCTATCATGGGGAGAACAGGGATACATGCCTTCAAGGCAGTCCCCTCTTCCTACCATTCAGTCATGAAGTTTCCCACCCAAAACGGGATTGGAGAAGAGAGAGGAGATCAAAAAATGGCTAGAAGCTGTTATGTGGCCTCTTTGAGAGCAGATGGAATCGGGGGACCGGTTCTTCCTATTGAAGATATGGATGTCCGAGAAAATGACAAGAATAGAGGAAGACCAGTAGAAGACTTGGTTTCCGTTCCTTTGGACCCCGAAAATCCTGAGAGGATGACTTTCATTGGAGCCACATTAGAGGAGCCCTTTAGAGGGCAGTTGGTGAAATTTTTGCAAGAAAATAGTGATGTGTTTGCATGGTCAGCAGCTGATATGCCAGGCATAGACCCCGAATTGATTACTCACAGGTTAAACGTGGATCCAAACCGGAAGACAGTAAAACAAAAGAAAAGAAATTTTGCCTCAGAAAGACAAGAAGTTATAAAACAGGAAGTAGAAAAGCTCTTAGAGGCTGGTTTCATTGAGGAGATTCAATTTCCGGAGTGGTTAGCAAACCCTGTAATGGTGAAGAAGGCTAATGGAAAGTGGAGGATGTGTATAGACTTCACTGATCTAAATGATGCATGCCCCAAAGACTGTTTTCCGCTGCCAAGAATTGATACTTTGATTGATGCCACTGCTGGACATGAGATGTTGAGTTTCATGGATGGATTTAGCGGATACAACCAGCTCAAAATGCATAAGGATGACATTCCAAAGGTATCATTTATCACTGACTTTGGTGTTTATTGTTATCTTGTCATGGCGTTTGGTCTTAAGAATGCAGGAGCCACCTATCAAAGGTTGGTAAATAAAATTTTTAAGGATCTTATTGGTAAGACTATAGAAGTCTATGTTGATGACATGTTAGTCAAGAGTCTATTAAAGACTGATCATATAACCCATTTGAGGGAAGCCTTTGAGGTCCTGAGGTACCACAAGATGATGTTGAATCCTACAAAGTGTGCTTTCGGAGTAGGATCTGGAAAATTCTTGGGATTGATGGTCTCAAAGAGACGAATTGAGGTTAACCCCGATAAAATAAAGGTAATCCTGGACATGGAACCACCAAAAACTGTCAAGGATGTTCAGAAGCTCACAGGAAGGGTCGCTGCGCTAGGACGATTCATCTCCAAGTCAGGAGACAAGTGCTTGTCATTTTTCAAGTCACTGAAGAACATCAAAGACTTTGTATGGAGTGAGGAAAACCAGAAGGCATTCGAAGAGTTAAAGAAGTATATGGCTCAGGCCCCGTTATTGGCCAAACCATCTTTGAATGAAGTTTTATTCTTGTACTTGGCTGTTTCAGAGAGCGCCTTGAGCGCGGTGTTGGTTAAGGAGGAACTAAAAGTTCAGAAACCCGTATATTATGTCAGCAAAATTCTGCATGGTGCTGAATTGAATTATTCAACTATTGAGAAATTTGCTCTAGCCTTGGTAATGGCTTCGAGAAAGCTATGTCCTTACTTTCAGGCTCATCAGGTTGAGGTGCTAACGAATCAGCCCCTGAGAAATATCATTCATAGTCCCAAGGCAAGTGGGAGATTGATTAAGTGGGCAATAGAGTTGGGAGAATTCAATCTCAAGTATAAGCCGCGGACGGCAATAAAAGCCCAGGCACTGGCTGACTTCGTGGTGGAGTGTACCATATCCAACCAAGAAGTCGGTGGGCAGGAGGATACCGTGCCACAAGACAAGGGAATCGATAATGGGAACAAAGAGAAGGAAGATAAGGAGAAAGAATATTGGGTTCTCTATTTTGATGGAGCATCAAAAACAAATTCCAGTGGAGCAGGGTTGGTTTTGCAAAGCCCTGATGGGTTCCTAACTGAGTATGTTATGAAGCTAGACTTCCCAACCACAAACAATGAGGCAGAATATGAAGCTCTGATAGCTGGTCTTGGCCTAGCTGGGACACTGACAGTCAAAAACTTAATGGTCCGTGGAGACTCGAAGCTGATCATATCCCAGGTAAAGGGAGAATTTGAGGCAAGGGATGATACGGTGGCCAAGTATGTTCGCCTAGTAAGGGCTGTGATGACTCAATTTAACGAATGCCATATTGAGCACATTTCAAGGGAGGAAAATGCTAAGGCAGATGCGCTATCAAAGTTTGCTTCATCTGAGATAGAAGAAAGTTCAGGAAGTGTGTACTTCCGTGTTTTGAAGACACGAAGCATAGATGTTAAGCTTGTGGCTCCCATAGGCCTGGGGATGTCATGCATTGATCCCATCAAGGCTCACATTCAAACCGGTTGGCTGCCAAGCGATGCAACTGAAGCATGAAAGTTAACTTTTCGCGCACTAAGATACTCTTTGATAGATGGGATTCTTTACAAAAGATCTTTCGTGGTTCCTTACTTGAGGTGTCTCAGGCCCGATGAGGCACGCTTGGCTCTTGAAGAAGTGCATGAAGGTATTTGTGGACAACACTTGGGGGCAGGGCCTTGGCTCATAAGATAACCTGTTTAGGCTTTTATTGGCCAGAAATGATGACTGATGCCAAAGAATATGTGAAGAAGTGTGATCGCTGTCAGAAGCATGCACCAGTTGTTAGACAACCCCCCGAGATGCTGACCTCTATCAACTCGCCTATTCCCTTTGCTATGTGGGGGATGGATATTCTAGGGCCTTTCCCTATGGCCACGACACAAAGGAAGTTCCTGATTGTAGCCATTGATTATTTCACTAAGTGGATTGAAGCCAAACCCTTGGCCAAAATCACAACTAAACAAGTTGCACAATTCCCGTGGGAAAACATTATGTGCCGATATGGAATTCCCTGTGTCCTAGTCACCGACAATGGAACGCAGTTTAACAACGAGGAATTCAAGAAGTATTGTGAAGAAAATGAAATTGAGTTACGGTTCACCTCCGTGGCTCACCCACAAGCCAATGGGCAGGCAGAAGTAGCAAATCGAATAATCCTGGATGGACTAAAGAAGAGGATCGAGAAGTCAAGAAATAATTGGGTGGATGAGATACTTCCCATATTATGGGCCTATAGGACTACTTGTAGAGTCACGACAGGAGCAACTCCCTTCATGTTGGCGTATGGGGCAGAAGCAGTAGTTCCAGTGGAGATATCACATTCCTCTCCAAGGATTCAGGCTTTCAATGCTGAGGAAAATGAGGAAGGACAAAGGTTGGCTCTAGACTTAATCGATGAAGTGCGAGATGAAGCACATGCAAAGATAGTAGAGTATCAGAAGAAGACTTCATTCTACTACAACTTAAGGGTTAAAGAAAGGTTTTTTAAACAAGGTGACCTAGTCTTGAGGAAGATGGAAGCTTCTGGGGTAGGACAGAAAGGGAAACTTGCCCCAAATTGGGAAGGGCCGTACAAAGTCAAGAGCGTTCAGGGTAGAGGAACCTACAAGCTGGAGACTATGGATGGTTTTGAAGTCCCGAGAACCTGGCACGCACAGAACCTGAAGGTTTACTACGTGTAAGATAGTCGAAGTACGATTCTCACTTGTCATTGTGACAAGTAGGTTTAAAAGCACCTTGAAGCTTTTTTTGCATAGGATATTTATTTTCTAGCTATTATTGATCAGGGTCGAACCCATATTATGTAAGGTTTTGGAAAACCAGACTTGAAATTGAAGAGTTCGAAATTATTTCAATCTATGGATGTTTGAGTTGTGATAATACTTGTGTGGCCCATTAGGCCAAGTTTGAATATTAAAGTATCAAAAAAATAAAGGAGAGAGATGCGAATAAGGAAAGTAGCATATAAAATAACCCCGAAGGGTAATAAGTTTTAATACAAACAAAAGTCCAGACATAAGTTAAGGATAAAATTACAGAATAGAAAACTACTCCTCCATGCGGGAGCCTTCATTCTCTTGCTCCTTATCAGCGCCTTCAGCATCCTTCGTAGGAGAAGCGGGAGGAGAAGCAGTGTTAGGATCCAAGATGCGATCATCTGGCTGAGGGGAGTTGAAGAGGGCATCTATGCTGTCCTCCGACTCAGCCTGCTCGGGACTTATAAAGTCCTTAGGGTCGACTAAGCCCGGGTGCTTCTCAGAATCCATCTTTACGGCCGCATCCCATCCCTGAGTAAACTGTAGGGAATAAAGACCCTCATCATGAATCTCCATGAGATTCTTAAACTTGTCAGAATCCATGTAGTCATCAATGAGCTTATCCTTATCGCTCCTAAGTTTCACCAGCTCGGAATGAGCCTTAGCCAGCTCCTCTTTCTTCGTGTCCAGCTTGTTCTCCAGGACCTTGGCTCTCTCCTCCCATTTCTTCATCTCCTTCTGAAACCCATCTGAGTTACCCTTCCAGGACCTAGCCTGGTGGAGGGCCGCCTGGAAGTAGGTATTACTCTGCAAAGAAATATGTATGAGTTAGCACAAGTTTGTTGAAATACGAGAAAGTTGGAATTCAAAGAAAAAGAGAAAAAAGAAAGTTACCGCAGCTTGGGCTTGAGAACCCAGAAGCTCAATAGTCTCGATATCACTCCCCGTAACAATGTTAGTAAAGTCATGGGGAGTGATGGAATGGTACGACCAATCCTTAGAATGTTTGGTGGATCCAACCACCGTATCGCTCCTCCTGAAGCCCCAGTTAGGCCTGAAGGAATGTGCCTTAAGTGGAGGATCCACATCGTCCCCCAACTCGACCACCGGGACGTGGGGCTTAAGAAAAGAAGGACCGTCAGGTTTGCTCCTGGGGTCCTTGTTTAGCTTGGCCCTCTTCTGGCGGCCTGACTCCCCTTCCTTGGGCCTGTTGACATTATTGATGGCCTCACAAGCTGAAAAAGAAAGATAGAAAGAATATTAAATTACAGGAGAGATAAAATGTTACAATTAAAGGGAAGGAAAAAAGGTTATCCAGTTATAAATTTACCCTTATCACTGGCCTGAGAGAGACCGACTTTCTTCAAGGAAAACTCCTCTAAGAGGGTCCAGGTGTCTGTTTTCCCATCATCTGAAATTAAGGCTTGGTAGGCCACCTCCTCCTCATCAGATAATCTGATGCTACCTGGACTCCCATCTGACACTTTGCAAAAGGGCCTACGAAAGAGTGTGGCCCAATCACCCCCAGCCCAGGTCAGCCTCACAAACTCGTCCCTCCATTTGGGGTTGTTCTCAACTATGGAATTACTATCAAAGATATGAGGGATTTTGGGCCGTTGACGAATTAAAACCCAACCTGGTTGACTCATGGCGCTATTATAGAATTGGAAAACTTTCCTAAAGACAACTACGGAAAGAGGAAAATTGTTTCTAAGACAAAGGACCATAAAACAGATAATGTTCCTCCAAGCGTTAGGAGGGAGTTGACAAGGGTTAATTTGTACATCGGCAAGCAAGCGAGGAATAAATTCATGGAACGGGAACCTAAGACCCGCGGTCAGGGCTCCTCGATAGATAAACAAAGTATCCCCCTCCCAATTACAAGTCCTATCCCCAAGGGCGGCTGGAGTGATCCTAAGGTGGGGTGGAAGTCTGTACAGGGTGTTCATGGACTATATCCTACCATCTAACTCATGAAAGATGTTACCATGGTTATACGAATCTAACTCAGATAGAGAGGGATATTCATCACCTCTCGAGTTAATCATATCAAGTAGGGAAGTATATGGAGATTGAATTTGAATGTTTGTACCTCTCTTAGAGACATTCATCTTCTGCAAATGAGCCAAGTCACGATCCGCCATTGATATGCTTCGATTGAAGGCTTGAAACCCAGAAAAACCTGAGAAAGGTGGAGCTGCGGTGGCTGAGGACGCCGGAAATCGCCTTCTCAAAGGGAGAACTCTAGAGAGATTTATGAGAGAAAATGAGAAATGTGAAGTGAAGTGAGGATTCTCACTTCACACTACACTTATATAGGAGAAAAGCTCGGAATACGAGGCATTTCTAGGCCCATTTAGCCAGGCCCAACCTAAAAGCCCATCCACCAGAAATATCAGGAATAATCTAGAAGCTACTGTGGAAAATGAAGGGTCGAAAATCGACCAGAATTTTAAAATGGTTCGATCATAGTCCTAATCGACAAAGAAAAAAATTCTAATCGATACTTCAATCGATCAAGAGGGAAGAAACCTATTAAATTCGATCAGAGTCCTGATCGACGCCAAACAGGATCCTGATCGATACTTTATTCGAACAGAAGGAAAGAAATACCCTAAGTTCGATCAGAGTCCTGATCGACGCCAAAAAGGATCCTGATCGATACTTTATTCGAACAGAAGTAAAGAAATCCCCTAAGTTCGATCAGAGTCTTGATCGACCCCAAAAAGGATCCTGATCGATATTTCATTCGATCAGAACGGTAGAGAGCCACCTAGTTCGATCAGAATCCTGATCGAAATCGATCAGGAATTCTGGTCGATTAAGCCCATGTTTCAGTCGACTAGAGTGTCACTTTGAAGGCCAGTTCGATCAGAGTCCTGATCGAAATCGATCAGGAATTCTGATCGATCCAGTATAGATCCTGATCGAAGATCACGTCGACCAGTATGTTAGTTCCTGAGCTAGTTCGATCAGGATCCTGATCGAAATCGGTCAGGAATCCTGATCGATTTTCTATACATCCTGATCGATTTTAAAGCAGAAAATTAGGGAAAAATCCAGAAATTAAGGATAAATCCCAGAAATTAAGGATAAATCCCAGAAAATTAGGGAAAATCCAGAAATTAAGGATAAATCCCAGAAAATTAGGGAAAAATCCTGAAAATTAGGGAAAAATCCAGAAATTAAGGATAAATCCCAGAAAATCAGGGAAAAACCCAGAAATTAAGGGAAAAATCCAGAAAATTAGGGAAAAATTCCTGGAAATTAAGATAATTCCTGAATTAAAGGAAAATTCGTTGTAAATGTGTAGGTCGCTCCACACTTTACGCAAAAATGAAACCCTGTAAGGGAATAAATAGACTTAACTTCTGCGAAACCTAATCAATATTTTCCAAAAGTTGGGGGGGCAAATGATAGGGATAAATAAATCCTGATTGTATAATTAAATATTGCAAGGTGTAGGGCTGCTAGGCCAAATAAGAAGATGTATGACATTCAAACCAAGAAGGTCAACACATTGATCAGGCCTGATGGACCAGATCAGGCCTGATGGAACAAAGAAGGCCCAAAAGCCCTGATTATTTATTAATTTCATAATTAATAAATAAAAGAGGAAAACAGCTATTAAGATAAGTCCTAGTGGGGATATAAATCCTTGTAGATTGGCCTCAAGGGGACCTAAAAGGATAAGGAATCAGTTTCCTACTATCTAGGACTCCAAAGTCCATTCTAATTATGAGACTTGCCCACCAAGTCTCCTATACCAAGTCCAATTCAAGGACTCCCAATATCTATATAAGGGGCCTCACCCCACAGATCAGAACTACGTTTTTTTGGCTTGATTCTCTAATTCACAGAGATACGTAGGCATCTCGTAAAGGCAGAATTAAGCTACAAAACACGAGAGCAGCCATTAAAGGCCTTGAGCTCCCAAATCTTAGTAATAAATACAGCAAATAATAACCTTAGTTTTTTATCCATAACAATAACATTTATCTAGAAGTATAGGGTGATTCACAATACCATGAAGGTATAACAAGGAATTCAAAAATATTGGCTTTCAATCAAGGAAAGAATCAGAAAGTAGAAGACCAAGGGTTCAAGGGTTACAAGGATTGGTCTTCCGTTAAACAAGGCAAAAGGGTCGGTATGTCAAGCAATTCAATATCAGAAATCGGTATGTGGTAGATATGTATTTATGGAGTAGTATCGTATCTGTCTGGCTCATATATGAGAATTCAACAATCAATGGTTTATGAAGAATAAGGCTTATGGCTCAAGATCAATAAGAATCATGGTTCAGGGTTGAATATTTTAGAGCGCTTGCAATATAAAACAAGATTTATTTTAATTACTAGCAACATGTTATGAGAAAGTTCAGAAATATTTGCAATATATCTCGAAGAAAGGTTCAGAAGGAGTTGCCTTATCACAGATGATTTCCAACTTTACTTGAACTCATCTAACAGTTTTACTTTTCAATCACTTTCCTTATTTTTCTATGCCTTGCTTCTATTCTTCAATCACTGGCCTTCTCTTTCTACGCTTCAATTCTATTTATGGATCACTTACTTTCTGTTTCTATGCCTCGCTTACTCTACTAGGCATCACAGGTATCTATCAACTCTATTTTTGGATCACTTAGACGTCATAAACTTTTATCTACCCTTCGTTCTACCCAAATCCGATTTACGGATTGAAAGTTATAGCAAAAACCGTCAAATAATAATCATATAGGCATATAACACATCAATCAGATAGCACATCGCACATAGCACGCAAGATATTCGATTAAAATAATTTTTCAAAGAAGATTCGGGGTCAAAATGATTTTCCAGGTATTTAATACGAATTTTTGAACATTTTTCAGAATTAAAATGGGCCTCCGAATCATTTTATAATTAAATAATAGGGTTCGAACACCCGAATCTAACTTTAAAACCATTTAATAATAATTATCGAGCCTTAAAAATAATTTAAAATAATATTTAAAAGCTCGATACTAATTTTCAAAATTTTTAAATCAAAATAAATAATTAAATTAAATTATTAAATCAATTAAAATTATTTAATAACTAATTAAAATATTTAATCAATTAATATTTAAATTAATTGACTAATTATATATTTAATTATCAAATAAAAATTAATTAATTAAATAATTAAAATTTATTTTTAAATAAAAAAATTCAGATATTAAATAATGAATTTTTGAAATTTTTAAATAATTAAAACAATTTTCTAAAAATAAAAATAAGCAGAATATCATTTTTATAATTTTTATTAACAAGAATCTAATATTTATAAGGTTTTGAAACTACAGGGACTAAAACCTAAATTTTGCAAAAGTTCAGGGGCATTTCTGTAATTCTGCCGTCGTCCCCGACCTACCCATTGCCGGCGACCCCGAGCTCGCTGGAAAATCTCATTCGAGCCCAGATCAGTCTAAAAACATGAAGAATCATAGAGTATCATACCAGGAATCTATATCATATTTTGGAATCAACAAACAACGTATAGTTTACTCGGAAAATCCATCAAAAACTTCGCCGGCGGCGAAGTCGAACCTTTTTCCAGCGAAGTCGATTAAGCTGTTCCAGGAATCGTCTGTAAATTTCCAATTTACCAATCGAATCTTTGTTTAACGATCTACAACCTAGTGCAATCAATTTCAAGTAATAACCCCAAACATAGAAATTCCAAAATTTCAATTGAAATTATTCAAGAACGTAAACCCTAATTTTAATTCTGAGAATCATATATCAAATTGAACATGTTATTGAACTCCAAATTAGTCATATAATATACCAAAATTACCAGGAACAAAAGATCTACATGATTCTAACATCAAATCACACAAACAATATTAAGAACAAAAATTTCTATTTTAATTACTAAATAATTCGAATTAAATTAATTAAATAAGAAAATCACCTTGATTTCTGCACTAAAATGGATGATTGATTATGAAAGAACTTTTCGAGAGCTTCGATTTGATATATTATACGCCCGAATCGGAGTTCGTTAACGCTTTCGTTTGTGCGTTTGATTATGAAGAACGCGATGAATTTTAAGGTTTTTCTCTGGAAACTATATAGTTTTACTGTTTACAAATGATTATCTGTACAAAATACAATACTGTATTGGTTATTTATATTTACAAAATATTAGTACGTTCTGGATCGTGTTGGATCGATAAATACGTTTCTTAGCCGCTAAGTAACTATATAAACAATCCTATCGGATAACGTTTTGGATAAACATTATCCTGTTTTGGATAAGCATTATCCTTTTTTTGGATAAGCATCAAAGGTTTTGGGTAATTATCAAAACCGGGCTTTTATAAAATGCTTTGTACGAAGATAATGTTATCGAAAAGGGTTATCGTATCGAAAATTATGCGTCGGGCCGCGCACGGGTCAAACCGTAATCCGGATCGAAAAAGTCAAAACACGGAAAATGTTTGGAATTACCATATTAGGTTAGAAAGGAGTTTTTGGAAGAGTTTGGGGTTGTAAAAACGTTTGAGGTTGAAGGATTCCCAGCTTTATAAAATAATTTTGTAATTATTCAGAAAATAATTAATAAATTCAAAAATAAATGTAAAATCATATAACAGTCCAAAAATTACCAGAAAAAATACCGTAATTATCTATATTTTATTCTGGTCATGATAAAATTAACATACTTATACTTTACCACGTATAAATATCCACATATCAACACCAATCATCAGATAATTCACCAAAAATCACATAATAATCATTTATCAATAAAAATAATTACACGCTATGTCCCAGATATTACATTCACCATTCCTTGCACCATTGGCAAGTTGTCATTTGACAAGTTCCTTTGCGATTTGGGAGCAAGCTTCAATCTGATGCCGTTGTCTATCTTCAAAAAGCTGAATTTGCTTGATCTGAAGCCCACCTACATGTCTCTACAATTGGCTGATCGTTCGATTACATACCCACGAGGCATCGTGGAGGACGTGCTAGTAAAAGTGGACAAGCTCATCTTTCCTGCAGATTTTGTCATTCTGGATTTCGAGGAAGATAAGGAGATTCCCATAATCTTGGGAAGACCTTTCCTGGTTACAGGTCGTACCTTGATAGATGTGCAAAAAGGTGAACTTACTATGGGGATGCAAGATCAAGATGTAACATTCAATGTGTTCAATGCGATGAAATTTCCTATTGAAGATGAGGAGTGCTTCAAGATGGATTTGGTCGATTCTGCAGTTACTTCAGAACATGATCATGTGCTAAGGTCTGATACCCTAGAAAAAGCCTTATTAGGGGATTTTGACAGTGAAGATGATGAAGTCAATGAGTAGTTATAATATCTGAATGCTTCTCCTTGGAAACAAAAGCTAGACATGCCATTTGAATCTCTGGGAAATACTGATCTCAAGAATGCTGAGGGAAAGCTCAAACTATCTATTGAGAAAGCACCTACTTTGGAGCTTAAACCATTGTCTGGACACTTGAGGTATGTTTTTTAGGTGATGCATCTACTTTTCCTGTTATTATTGCATCTGACCTTTTAGGTAGTGATGAGGACAAGCTCTTGAGGATTTTGAGAGAATTAATCGGCCGTCGGATGGACTATAGGCAATATAAAAGGGATCATCCCTTCGTACTGCATGCATAAAATTCTGCTAGAGGAAGGTAGCAAGCCGACTGTTGAGCAACATCGAAGGCTTAATTCTATCATGAAAGAAGTGGTGAAGAAAGAAATTCTAAAGTGGCTGGATGCAGGAATCATATATCCTATTTCTGACAGTTCTTGGGTCAGCCCCGTGCAATGTGTACCTAAGAAATGAGGTATTACTGTGGTAGAAAATGAGAAGAACGAGCTCATCCCCACTTGAAAAGTCACAGGATGGAGGGTATGCATGGACTACAGGAAGTTGAATAAAGCCACGAGGAAGAATCACTTCCCTCTTCCATTCATTGATCAGATGCTTGACAGGTTGGCTGGTCATGAGTATTATTGTCTTCTGGACGGCTATTCGGGATACAATCAGATTTACATTGTACCAGAAGATCAAGAGAAGACTACTTTCACTTGTCCATTTGGCACGTTTGCTTTTCGCAGAGTTTCTTTTGGCTTATGTGGTGTACTTGCCACTTTTCAGAGATGCATGATGGCCATATTCTCTGATATGATTGGAAATAATGTCGGAGTGTTCATGGACGACTTCTTCATCTTTGGACATTCGTATGATGAATGCTTGGCAGCATTCGAGACTCTCAAGAAGAGTTTAATCACCACACCAGTTATTACGACACCTAATTGGAGAGAACCTTTTGAGATGATGTGTGATGCAAGTGATTATGCAGTAAGAGCAGTTCTTTGGCAGCGAAAGACTAATATCTTTTATGTGTTCTATTATGCTAGTAAGATGCTAAATGGAGCCCAAATGAACTACACCACCACTGGGAAGGAGCTCTTGGCTATTGTTTTTGGTTTCGAAAAATTTCGATCTTATCTACTTGGGACAAAGGTGACAGTGTTCACTGATCACGCTGCCATCCGATATCTGGTCTCAAAGAAGGATTCGAAGCCTAGACTTATTCGTTAGGTTCTCTTATTACAGGAATTCGAGTTAGAGATCAAGGATCGAAAAGGTATTGAAAATCAAGTAGCTGACTATCTCTCTAGATTGTAAAATCCCGATTCTACTTCACATGATAAGACATTGATCAACGAATATTTTCCCGATGAGCAGTTGTTCGCAATTCAAGAGGAAGAGCCATGGTTCGCAGACATTGTGAACTATCTTGTTAGCAATATAATTCCTCCCAATATGAATGCGGCTCAAAAGAAGAAGTTTTTGCATGAGGTGAAGTGGTACATGTGGGATGAACCATACTTGTTTAGACAAGGAGCTGACCAGATCATCAGGAGATGTATCCCATTCTGTGAGATGAAGGGGATATTACGAGACTGTTATTCCATAGTTTATGGTGGACATTATGGTGGTGAAAAGACAGCACCTCGTATTCTTCAAGCAGGTTTTTTCCGGCCTATGTTGTTTAAGGATGCACATCAGTTCGTTTTAAGGTGTGATCGTTGCCAAAGAGTTGGGAATCTTACCAAAAAGGATGAGATGCCTTTAAATGTGATGCTTGAAGTTGAGTTCTTCGATGTTTGGGGAATCGATTTCATGGGACCATTTATCTCATCCTGTAATAATCAGTACATCTTGCTGGCAGTCGATTTTTTCTCGAAATGGGTAGAAGTCAAGGCGCTACCAACTAATGATGCAAATGTAGTGTTGAGTTTTCTTCATAAGCAGATATTCACAAGGTTTGGAACGCCACGAGTTATCATAAGTGATGAAGGGTCGCATTTCTGCAATCATAAATTCACTTCTATGATGCAATGCTACAATGTGAATCATCGTATTGCTGCGGCCTATCATCTGCAAACTAATGGTCAAGCTGAAGTGTCTAATAGAGAGATAAAGCACATTCTAGAGAAAGTCATTTGTCCATCAAGGAAAGATTGGTCTTTGAAGCTCGATGAACCTGTTTGGGCTTATAGAACATCATACAAGACTCCACTTAGGATGTCCCCGTTTAAACTTGTCTATGGTAAGGGATGTCATTTACCTGCGGAACTTGAGCATAAGGCTTATTGGGCATTGAAGAAGTTAAACCTTGATCTAGATGCAGCTGGGAAGAAGTGAATGCTTTAGTTAAATGAACTTGATGAATTTCAACTTCAAGCGTACGGAAACAACAAAATGTACATGGAAAAGGTAAAAAGGTGGCATGACAGGAAGCTATCTCCTAAGTCATTCGTGCCTGGGCAACAAGTTCTTCTATTCAACTCTCATCTCCGACTTTTTCTTGGAAAGTTGAAATCAAGGTGGTCTGGACCATTTATCGTCAAAAATGTGTTTCCACAAGGAGCGGTGGAGATTTTTTAGAATGATCCGGGCCAAGAATTTAAAGTAAATGGTCAGAGATTGAAGCACTATTATGGGGATACGGCAAACCGTGAAGTGGTTAGTGCCGTTTTATTGTCAACTTGATCGCATTACTCTACGTCAAGCTAATGACATAAAAGAAGCGCTCTTGGGAGGCAACCCAAGATATGAGACCATAGGACACCTTAGAATTTAGTACTTTATCCAAAAACCCAAAAAAATCAGAAAAATGTTGGCAGAATTTTTTTTTCCGGAGACCTTGCAGGCACCCGCCTGCTAGGATCAATCGGCCACACATGAGCAGGAGCCCGCCTGCTGGTGCCAGGCGACCGCCTGCGCCCCTGAATTTTGAAAAAATTCATTTTCAGCCTATATAAAAAAACACAAAAAAACACAAAACAAAAACCACAGCAGCATATCACAACTAACCCACGATTTCTTCCCCAATATTAGCCACAATCCCCACTCCTAATCAAATTCAACCCCTAATCTTGCTATATATATACGTACAACCTCTCCATACACATCCCATACACTTTTAACTCTACGAAATCTCTCCTACACACCAAACACAACTCTCTAACCCTTATTTTCAGTTCTAATGGCCCCAAAGAGATCACGAACCGTAGGGAGCAGCAGCACCATTCCGACTGCTGATTCTTTGAGGAACACTGCTGCGAGGCCCCGATTGTTGGATGGGGCTGCTGAAGAAGAGTATACCAAGCTTCTGACTAAGCCTATTATGAGGGAGCGAGGGTTCTTGCGATCAGGGAGGGATGGTGATTCGTTACCGATGATTACTGAGACGTGATGGATTACATTCTGTGAGTCACCTGAGGCGGTTTCGATGAGTATCATTCGCGAGGTCTATGTGAACGTCAAGGCCGACAAGAATGGGTTTTCTGTTGTTCGTGGGCTTACTCTTGATTATCAGCCCGAGGTGATTCACCGGGTAATTGGACAACGACAAAGGATACCACAAGAGGAGTATTGGAATGAAAAGTCCCATGAGGACAGATATGGACTTGATTATTGCTACTATATGTCGGCCGAGGACAGTGTGGAAGTTTAAAAGGGGAGCCAACGAGTATCGTAATTTCCCTGCTGTCACGATGAACAGGTATGCTCGTGCTTGGAATGCATTTATGTGTGCTAATATTCTTCCTTCTGTGCATGCATATGAGGTTACAATGGAGAGGGCGAGGTTGTTATGGGGAATTCTGAATGAAGAATATTATGTGGACCTTGGTGAGTACATCTACCAAGGGATTTTGAAGTTTTTGAGGGGGAAATCGCAGTACTCTATCCCGTATGCCTCTATTGTCACGAAGCTTTGCAAGGCATGTGGAGTCCAGTGGCCTTCTTATGAGCAGTTGCAGATGTCGACCGCTCCTATTGATTTATTAACATTGAATGCGATACTGGAGTGGACGGGTGGAGAGCCCAAGTCACATGGTTCGGGGTATCACCTCCTTGGAGGAGTTCCAGCAGCTGGTGCTACCATGGCTAGGCCCACTCAGGCTCAGGGAGAGGCAGGTTTTTCGAGAGCCCAGGGAGGAGATGGTTCGAGATTGGCTGATGTCCAGTACAGGAGGCTTTCTAGGAGGATGGATGCGATGTATGAGTCGCAGAGTCAGTTTGTGCAAGAGCTCACCCAAGCATTTGGGACTGTATTTAGAGGCCTTGGAGCTGACATCCAGTGGCCCATTTTTGGTGAGGATTCTGCTTATCCACCTCCTGACACTCCACCCTCTGAGGGTGATGATGATGATAATTTTTCTGAGTAGGTATACCCTGTGTTCCTTTCTATTACCTTCACTGGGGACAATGAAGATTTTAAGTTTAGCGGTGGTAGTTAAGGAACATATTTGTGTGTGTGTCATGTAGTTGCATTTTCATGTTAGTTTAGTTCATATAGTTGCATATTTTTGCCATATAGTTTTTTTATATAGTTTTTTTTATTTTATAGCTTTAATTATCATGTCATATAGCTCATCATATCCCATGATCCCTTTGTGTTGCTTTACTGATTAATATGTGATATTAATGCGAGTGTAGTGATAGCGTTAGAGTGATGTTGAATCTTGTTAGGTTGGCATGCATGCTAGAATCACTTGTAATTTTACTAAGTCTTAGAGTATGCTTAAGGACTAGATTGTTGTCATGGTTTGATGGTTTTTGAGGTTAATCTATTACTTATGCTTAGAATGCATGATAGGCTCTTAATGATAAAAGACATGAAAAGATAACAATTGGAAAAAAATTGGAATTCATTGCTAGTTGTGGCTAGGCGTCAAATGGCTAGTAGCCAGCTCGTATTATATACGAGTAGTCTAGGGTTGAGCAAGATGGAGCGAAACGCACTTGCTCAGAAATTGAAAAAAAAATAGAAAAAAAGAGATAAAAAAAAAGAAAAAAAAAATGGTTTAATGCACAATTGATCACGAGTGGGCTCTTTGGTATTCAAGTTATTAAGTTCTTAGGGGACTTTGTGCCTAGCGACCTAAGGCTTTTATAGTCTGGGATCCGCTAACCTAACGCTCGCTAAATGGCTACCATTGCATAAGTCTTTTGTGGACCTCCGTCATTGCACGATCAAATAAGAATTTGTTTATGTGTTGAATAAAAGCATGATTCCGTAATAAACTCCAATAATCTTGAAGTGTTATAAGTCATTTTGTGTCTAGAATATATTCTTCGTATAAGCTTGTGATTTCCTTGAGGATAATTAAGTTATGGTGATTAATCTAGTTTCGAAGCATATTTGTTAAGCATTCGCACACACCACGTTTCTAGTTGTATGTTAGCTTGCATGATTTAATTGATCTTTAGTCGCCTAATTGCATTTGTTGTTATGTCATGTGTTAGTTGGTTTAGTCATCGCGATGGGGATCGTTGCATTTATATAGTTTGCATTCATGCATGTTCTATTCTGAGTTTGAGTCCGTGCTGCTTGAAGACAAACATCGATTCAAGTTTGGGGGTGTGATAAGTAGCATTTTATACCACTTAGAGCGTCTCGTAACTGCTTGAATTAGTGTCTTGAACTCGAGTATTTTGTGTATTTGACGCATTTTCTAGTGTTTTTTGCATTTCAGGGTATAACTTGCTTAGATAGGGTGTTTTCATCGAATTAAGCTTAATGAAGTGCTTGGAATCAGTCCCGGGTTGATGTGCGAAGAATTCAGCAAAAATAGAAGCAAAAATAGGAATTTTCCAGAAGTGATGCAAGCGCGCGCCTGATGGGAGCAGGCGACCGCCTGGTAGCAGGCGCCCGCCTGGAATAAGGAGGCAGCCGCTTCGGTGCAAATTTTCAGAATCTGGATTTTATAATTCTATTACAATTGGGCTTCTATTAGCGCTGGTTCTTTTGGGTTATAATATAAAGCTTATGGGAAGACGTTTTCTTCATAGAAGATAATCGAGAGCGAAGGCAAGAAGATCGAGAAGACCGTTTTAGTACGCAACAATGAAGAAGAGGAAACATACATTTATCTTGTGATTCTTTTAATTCGTTGTAACAGTGGATGCTAGTTTTCTTTATACTTTGAACCTTAATACTCTTGTGACGTACTTCATTATTTAATAAGTATTTTATTAGTTTATATCATTATGTTATTATCATGCTTTCATATGAACCCATGGTGACGGTGAGTTCTATTATGGGCTAATCGTGATCATGGGATCATAGCGGATTTATCATGGATTTCTTTAGTTAAATGTTTAATACCTTGGTATGTGGTGATTGTATGATATCTATCATAGGTTGTGCTTATTCGTCTTATGTGCGTCGCAAACATGTAAGATAGCCTGTTAATCTCTTGTGAAGCGACAGTGAATCTTGAGATTTAGAACTTGCCATGCTAGCATAGGTTCGTGTATTGTATGCATGAATAGTGGGTAAGTCTAACCGTTTTACTTGCTCTGTGTAATCATCATGAATAACTTGCGCTTAAATCTTTATGTTGTCAAATTCTATAGACATATAGGGTCTCAACATAATTGATGCCTATTCAACTTCTATCTTAATTGTGGATGCTTGGTAGAATGGTATTCGTACAACGAAAGTTGGCATTTATCAGTTTCGTGTTGTTCGATTAATATCATCATTATTACATGCTAAGGGTAATAATAATACCTATTGAATGAAGTAGTAATGAAGTTATGATCTCATGTGTGTTTAATATTGTTAATTTAAGTGTTAAATTCTCATAGTTAATATTAGTGAACCAACCTTAATTGTTATTGGCTTGACATTGAAGAATAATCATACATTTGTGAGTAAGTGTTAATTATATATAATTAATCAGAGTCTCTGTAGGAACGAACTAGAAATCATTCTATATTACTTGCGAACGCGTATACTTACATGATTTATTTAGCGCATGCTTTGTGCCTAACATGAAGCTTCTAGAGAATGGTCCAATATGATTCTTTCTACTATTGGAAAAGGGATACTTGATACTGGTTCTAATTATTTTGGATCTTATATTCCTACTTATATGAATTTCAGAATGCAAGAAGTTAATATGAAGAAAGGATGAGCGGTAATTGATAACATTCTCATGCAGAGACATTCACTATGAATCCTAATGGTTTAAGACCATGTTATATAACATTGGATGAGATGATGATAGAAAGAACTCAAATCAGACACTTAAGGGATGCTATCTATCAGTTGTTAGATAAATCTGAATATGAGAAGAATTTAAAGAAAAGGCTGAAAGAGTTGTTTTTGAGGAAGATTGATGAGAGGGTAAATTCCTTTGTTCAAAGGTATTGCATATTTATCAAGAATTTGAGGATAGGCTTTTGTAACTAAGTATGCCTTATAATTCTTGTCCTCTATATTTTATCTTTCTGGTTATTGGCACTAGACTATACTATTAGAATTTATGTTTATTCTGCAATGCATAAATTGGGGGAGATTATTAGAAACTATCTATGTCAGATGTCAAGATTTTCTATTGAGTTAGGATCTGGTAGAGTCATCAGGATGTGAAGCCAGTCAAGATCTGTTTGACATTCAGGATTTGTCAAGCGTCAGGATCTGATGCAGTCAGGATATGTATCAAGATATGATGACTGTCAGGATATGATTGGATAAGTTACAGCTACATGATAAATTAGATGCTGTTAATTTATAGGATCGTAGTTGTTGATTTAGATATATATAGAAACTAGATAATTTATACTGTAACATATCTTGTAATTGATAGGGATTGATTGTATAGCCGTGTGATCACTTGGACAGACTTGAAGCAATGAAAAATATACTTGACAGCCATGATGGCTCAGAACTGAAATAAAAGATTCTACTCTTAATGCAAGGTGATCAAGTTCAAGTTCTTTCACTTGATGAACTGTTGATCATGACAACCAAGGAACTGAAATATATTCATAACTTGCTAATAGTTGAAGATGAAGCTTCTAGAAAATGGTCTAACATGATTCTTGCTACTATTAGAAAAAGGATACTTGATACTGGTTCTCATTATTTTGGATCTTATGTTCCTACTTATATGAATTTCAGAATGCAAGAAGTCAATATGAAGAAAGGAGGAGCTATAATTGAAAACATTCCCATACAGAGACATATCACTATGAATCCTGATGGTTTAAGACCATGTCATATAGCATTGAATAAGCTGGTAATGGAAAGAACTGAAATCAGACTTTTAAGGGATGCTATCTATCAGTTGTTAGATAAATTTGAATATGAGAAGAATTTAAAGAAAAAGCTGGAGGAGTTGCTTTTGAGGAAGATTGATGAGAGAGTAAAAGCCTTTGTTCAAAGGTATTACAGAGTTTATCAAGAAATTTAAGGATATGTTTCGGTAACTAAATATTCTCTATAATTCCTGTACTCTACGTTTGTCTTTCTGGTTTTTGGCACTAGACTATACTATTAGAATTTATGCTTATTGTGCAAAGCATAAATTGGGAGAGATTGTTAAAAATTATCTATGTCATAAATCAGGATTTTCTATGAAGTCAGGATCTGACAGAGACTTCAGGATGTGAAGCCAGTCAGGATATGTTTGACAGTCAGGATTTGTCAAGCGTTAGAATCTGATGCAGTCAGGATATGCATCAGGATATGATGACATTCAGGATATGACTGAATAGGTCACAACTAAAGGATAAATCAGAATCTGCTAATTTATAGGATCATAGTTGTTTATCTTGATATGTATAAAAACTGGATAATTTATACTGTAACATATCTTGTAATTGATAGGGATTGATTATGTAGCTCTGTGATATATAAACACAAAATAGTTTATCACTTTGTGATGTGCTTAACTCGAGTATTATTCATAACCTAGCAGCTCTTAAGAATATTGTTCTTGAGAGAGCTTTGTAATAGTTTATAAAAGATCAATATGAACTGTTATTTGATTCATCTGTTCATTACTATCATTACTTTACTTTTGTGCTAAATCGATTTGTTAGTTAATTGTATCCAACCCCCTTAAATAATTAACTTTATTGGGCAACAAAATTCCTATCATGTGTGATAACACTAGTGCAATATCCATTGTTGCTAATCATGTTAATCACTCTTGAACAAAACACATTAATGTAAGGTACCATTTCATTAGAGAGCATGCTGCAAATGGTACCATTGAGCTCATTTATGCTCCAACATCAAAACATTTAGCTGATATTTTCACTAAACCTTTGGATGAAATAATATTTACAAGGTTAGTAAGTGAAATTGGAATGTTAAATTCTTCATCTTAAGGCAAGAACTCAGCTAACATGTAGTAGCGGATTAATTCTTAATGAACCAAAATTAATATTATTTAATTAATAATTAAATGAAATATGATTTATGAATATTTCAGAAATCTATGTATATCTGTTTTTCAAAACTAAATTTAGCTTGAAGTTTTTCTAATTCTAAGAAAATTTGCCTAATGTTAATTCATATAGATTATATGTGAAATTGATATAAGGCAAACCTAAATTAAAGCAAAAGTATATAGATGATTGAGTTATTGATAAGTCTAAATTGACTTCTCGATAAGTCTAAGATGACTTCTTAATAAGTCTTTAATGGGTTCTCGATATGTTAAATCTAGATCTCTGTATATACTTTACAATATAGAGTTCTCGACATAACACATCCTGACTTATTGATATCTCAAAATGGAATAATTTAAATTAATAAATTCTTTCATTAACATACTTTTCAATAAAAATCAAAATTGAAAGGTTCTAGTGGCAAACTGGGTATCTATACAACATATCTATATGTCACTATCTAGTTCTCGATAAAAGTTCATAAAATGACATCTCGATATGGGTTCTCTACAGGCCTCATGTGAGTTTTCGCCAAAAAAATTACCATTTCTAAATCTCTTGCCGTGAAGTGACATCTCTACACTATAAATACCCAAACATCTCGACCCTTCTTCACTCTCTCGAGATCTACTTTAACCTAATTACAGTGATTTCTTTGAAATTCACATCTCTACAGGCTTTCTTCTTCTCAAAAACTTACCCAATCAATTTTTTCAAACTTTCAAATGGCATCTAACACCAACACTGAAAGAGATGTCATCCCTAAGGAGGGAACCAATTTCCAGGCTTTTGTTGACCGAACAAGAACACCTGATAATTTTAAGTGTTTTATGAAATTTGTTGCTGATTATTATCTTGCAGGTGGTTTTACAGCAAACCCTACTTTGTACCTAGATGTTTTGCATGAATTCCGGGGATGTGTTGTTCTTGCCACAAACATAGATGACAATTAAGCTGTGTTCATCGTGGTGACTTATACCATAAAACGGGTGGCTGTGGAGTTTAATGCAAATGATCTCAATGTCATTCTTGGGCTACCAACAAAGGATTTTGCTGCAACTCCTACTTATCAAGAGATTGGGGACTTCATGGATTTCATTCGCTATACAGACAAGTTGATCTAGCAAGGCTCAACAAGAAGCATCTAAGAAGAGAATGGTTCATTTTTTTACACTGTCATAAGGGACTTTACCTGCAGGAAGACTGGTTTTGACAACATTCCCAGTGTACAAAAACTAGTCTTCTCAATGGCTTATGATAGACATCCTGATGTTAAAAGCCTCATTCAATTTAGGGAAATTAGGGTATAGATCAAAGTTCTACTTGACAACTGAATAAGAAAAACCAAGTAGGAGTAAGTCTCAGTATCACTAACTTTGTGTTAAGGAAATTTAAGACTTACCCCTACCCTATGCCTGACATGAGACATCGTGCAAATACTAGTACAACTAAGGCTCCTGGTCCCATAGAAGATCAAGCACAGGATAACCCACATGGGCCTTCTACAGCTAAAACCATTTCTTCACAACCCTTAGATGCTAGTAAGCCAACTGCGCCATCCTCTCAAAAGGGTGAAGTTAGTAAAAAAAAGAGAAAGCACACAAAGCTGAGTGTAACTAGTGAGAGTGGGGAGAAACAAAGTAAGAGTGAGAGTCACCTGGTCAGGAAACCAAGGAAGAAGAAGATAGAGTTGACCACTCAATTGACCACTTATGCACCTTCTAAAAAAGATGCATATTTAAATAAGGGATCAAAACAGAATCTAGTGGCATCTTCTCAACAAAGTGTCACTATTGAACAAAGCATTCTCCAAATTGCACCTTGTGTAGAGTCTGCACCCTTCTTGAGCACTCTCAAGAAGGTGAAATAATTAATGTGGATGGCACAAACTATGCGAGCACTTCAATTGAAATTCCCTCTTCTACTCGGGGGGAGTTGCCAACAATCAGTTCTGAAATCACTACTATTATCTCTAAAATTTCTTCTTCATTGAATGAAGGGTTTGAATTAACTTCTCAAACTCTTCCAAAATTAAGTGACACAGTGTTTGAAACTCTCATCACCACTTAGAACCCACATTTGGATGGTAAGATGCTATATGCTGAGGTAGACCTCGATGACACCATCATAAACACATGGGTTTCATCAATTTTTACTGAAGACCCTGTGACAATCATTGCACCTTCATGTGCACATGAGGCTTCACATGCCTTAAGATTTGAGGGTAGTACTCTTGAGGAAGAACTACTCAAATCCTCTCTGATTCAATTAGAGGTTCCTCTAGAAGGGACAACTCCCCTCAAAACCTAGATAATTTTTCCTTGACAATTGAACCTAGGAGTCCAATTGTAAAAGATCCCCAAAATGGAAAGGCAAGAGATCAAGTATATTCAGGTGCCAATTCTTTACAAGAAGAATAAGGATTTGAGGCAATGGTAAATAATAATAACCTAGCTAACTCCCCTTTAATTCAAATGGAGGTTCAATCTCAAGGTGAACAACAAACTGTCACAACCATAGTTCACACTGTGAGTCCAACTGTGACTAAAGTCACAGTTGTTCCCCACCACATCACCTCAAACACCATACAACCAAACACTGACCTACCCTCTACCTTCACACAACCACCTTCACATCTCCTAGCCAACTGGCTTCAAGATACCCAATCTCAACCAACTTCTATTGATGATATGCTTGTGGGTCAAACTGAAGGCCTTGCACATATAGCTCAACTGTTGCTGACATCTGATATGACAAATCAGTAGGGTTTCATACACATAAATGCAACGGAAACGATATAAAATTAATTGAAACCTTCTGCAGGATCCACGCGAAAATAGATATTTAATTCATAGTAAGAATCTTTACCCTAAAGAAGCATTAAGAGTTCATTAATGGAGGATTAATGGATTTCCAAATCTTGTTAAATCACCACTATCCACACGAACGCTTTTCTTAAAGGATTGATGTGTACTACAACCCGAAAACTCCATCTCTACCTCTCTTCCTCTTTCTCCTTGAACGACAAGGGTTTTGTAAACCATGTATCCTTATTTATATAAATCAGCCCTCAAAGATTTTATATATAGAGAAGAATGAGTTTTCTAATTAGAATATAATTATAATTAATACTAATTTGAAATCTCAATTTATTATTTAATTAAGTCACACTTAATTAATTAATAACTTATTTCAGAATTTGTTTAAGTAATTTCTCTATTTTATTTATTTAATTAATTAAGTCATACTTGATTAATATCATAAATAAAATAAATTACTTATTTAATTTAAATTCATAATTTAAATTATTTATCCTTCAAGCATTCTTTGTGTGTGACCCTGTAGGTTATTATTACGTTGGCAATAATTTTAATATCTCATATTAAAATTATAAATAATGAGCGGCATCTAGTAATACATCATTGTTACCCAAGTAATAATAATTAAATCGGTGATTCGATTAAACCTTTCGTGATAATGTACAATGTAATATAATCCCTTTAACCAAATATTATAGATTAAACTAGAGGCATGTAATGTGTCACCCTCATCATAGTTTAATTCATGTTTCCTTCATCAATAAGTATACTATCATATCAAATCAACATTTCAGCATGGCCACGCATTTCATAGTCTAGCTCACACAAGAGGCCAATAATATCACTCCTAAAATAGGAGGGTTAAATCCCATCTAGATCATTCATATTTCTCATACGATTCATAATATACCCAATGTCTACTTTATCATTACCCGGTCAAGGATAACTTTTAATGGAATCAAAGTATATTAATTCTTGTATAGAAATATAATGACTTCAGGTCTAAGGACCATTGCATTATTATCACTGTGAGAATAACTTATGACACTATAAACATGTAGTATCTCACAACGGGTCAATCCAGCACCATATATCTAATATATGTGCCTATGTTTTGACTTTTGTATCACAATACCTATGATCAATGAGATGTGATCATCGGTCAACAAACATACTATTCTTAATGCATTATTATTTCCCTATAATAATACTCGACTAGGGACCTTTAGAAATATTGATACCATTCTCCTAATCTCATTTCTAAGTCACGTACTTACAGATATAGAATTGCATATCATATCCCAAGGACATTTATTAATCTAACATTTATATCGCAGTAAATTAAGAATTAATAAATTATAAAAGGAATAATCGATAGAACATAAATATTAATAATCCAAGTGTCTTAAACTAAAACATCATAGTGTTGTCTCTAGGGCATAAACACTAACAATCTCCCACTTGCACTAGAGCCAATCACCCATGTATCTAATACTCATGGAACTAGTATGACGATCGTGCTTCTGCTAACAAAGCCTTAGTCAGTGGGTCTGCAACATTATCATTACTATGCACTTTACATTTATATCTCCTTGATCATTAATCTAAATAATTGTTAGGGTTTATACTGAACTATTCGTTTGAAGTATATACTATTATAATAATCATTTAAGAATCTTGAATGCATATTTTCACATTGTCTGTATATTATATATTATAGACAATCTAGTATCAAATGGGATAGTAGAAGATTAGATTGTCAAACTCCTTATATAATATAATAAAGGTTCATAGTCTAAGTGGTGTTAGATAAACCACTGGAACGGCTGAAGTATTATTTAGAAATAATGTATCTTGACTATTGAATAATACTTGTATACTTTGTGTATATTGAACGGGATCAAAATAGTAGAATAATTATTTCTTTTATTCTGACAATAAAGAAGAACTAAGATTCTATGATATTATTATTGCTTAGGTTCTTAATCCGGATATAATGATTGACACTTGTATTTAATGCACATGCCTTAATTCATACATTAAGTAATTTATTTTAAATTGTGAATTTATGTATTGGGCAATGACACTATATACAAAGTGGGATATTTACTATAAAAGAAAACAGTGTCCAAAAAATATATTCGGTTGATGATGTTCTCTTGAAAGCTCATAAAGATAATTATGCTTTAGTCGTGCAGACAGATTTTTTCTTGCATAATTATAATGTTGAGTGGATGATCAAGGATAAAAGATATTTATTAAATTAATTATCAAAAATTAATTTAACTAATGGACATGCGATATCTTAAACATGGGGAATTTAATAAGCAATTAATATGGGAGCCAAATTAAATAATTAATTTACGGAATTAGGAAAGGTAGTGTAAATATTAATTCTTTAGTGGATTGAATTAATATTTAATGACATTGGGCTTGGCCCAGAATGTCATTGGAAGGCCCGACCTAATGGTCCTTCCAACTCCCCATTGACTATAAATATTCTCATTCTCCTAACACACAAAAACGAAATCAGATCCTAGGATTTGAGAGTGGCAGCTGTTTTTCTCAAGGAGCCAGCTAGGGTTTTGGATTTTCGGAGCTTTAAGGAGAGGCACCTTGAGAGATCGAAGTCCACACTTCGTCCAATGAGAATCAGGGAATACAGTTGAAGACGTGGAATTGAATCGCTTGCACCTTAACGATTAAGGTTAATATTCAGTTCGTACTCTTTTAGATATATCATAAAACGCAGAGCCAAGATTCTATTGTTCCAATAATAGCAAGTTAGATATTTATAAATGATGTATGAATAGTTTCAAGACTTAGTTGCCTTGTTTCAAACCTACAACTGTAGTGTTCCTGGTAGTGGGGATTCGATGTAAAATACTTTATTCTTATCTTTAATTATTATTTAAAAATTATTAGTATGACATGCTAGTGTTACTCTGAATAATCATTTTTAAACAAATTAATCATGATAGTAAGTAGTGGCAAGTTGGATCGCGACATAAATTACTAAATTACCCTTTATTATTATATGCATTATTAATTTTTTTATCGAAATGTACATGTATTAATTGTGTCTACCTTAAACACTGATTTTATATTTATTAGCATTTTATTGATTAATATTTACAATTTAAAACTTTATATATATTACTTGTATTTATCTTATCAATCGTAATTTTAACAGTACACATGATTTAAAAATAATCTAATATTCACAAATTATTATAACTAGTGTATACTTAAATATCTTGTAATAAAAACATAGATATAAAAAATACTAAAAATTACTACAAGGTACATTAGATTTTTTAATTAATAAAAAATATGTGATTTGTTTGGAAAGAAGGAAGAATCTAAGGTTGATATTATTCTTAAATTCTAATGTAAATTAAAACTTTTGATTTATTTTTTATTATATGTATCATAACTCTGATTTCAACATCTAATACATAAAAAAGATAATAGTTATTATACGAAGACTTGCTCCACGATGTGAATTATATTTATTTTTGTAGGAGTTGATACTAATTGTACATGTGATGTGATATGATTGATAACAATACTGTATTGTATTTTAGTTAAGCGATAAACTGATGTTAATTTTAGAAAATATCAGTTAAGTAGATATCTTAATGCATTAGTTTTTTGGTTATAATTTTTATAACAAAATTATCATTTAAAAAGGAGTCAAGATATGTAAATTATAATGCACTAAAAGATCATATACATACCTAATCTTTTAAGCTTGAAGGAGACTAGCCATCCATACAAAAATAAAATCTTAATCATAAACAAGATCATATGTGACTAATAACTTTGCACCGATGAGCTCCGAACTTGTTAGGAACATATTATATTAATTTTTATGTACAAGCTTACAAAATTTAAGTTACATGTACTTGTAAAGTACAATATCATGTCTTTGTAGAGAAAGAGTAGGTTTTGTGTATTTGTAAAGTAAAGAGTATGTAAAATTAGAGGTTGGATTAGAACATCCATGACCATTGAAATCAGAGGATTCAATTTTCATCCCATAATATTTTACTCAATTTTGTTTTTGTTAAAAAATTTCATCACATATATCAAACTCAAAATATGACTGGAAACAAAACTCAAAATGACATATTTAAGAAATTCAAAATGTACGTTGTTCTTTTTTAGCTCTAATATGATGTAAAACATGCTCTGGAATTTGTATGATATCTGAACGAGTTACAAGCGTAATTTGCAACACAATTAGCCGCCAAAGAGCATAAAAATTGTGTGATGCTGGTGCTAGAATGAACCAAGTTTTTCAACATTTTACCTTTTAATTATGTTAAAAATTAGTAATACATCTATCTATTACATAAATAATACAACAATACAGGGTTTGATGAGCAATTTAATTCATGTAACGATTATGCCCCAACTTAATATCTATATAATATTTATTTTACAGTTATTCTCATATTTAATATTTTTTAAATCACTATTAATACCTATATAATACTTATTGCTCACAATTAATATATATAATTGACACATCATTAATATACTTAATCATTATATACTTTATATAATGTAAATGTAAAATTTATTTAACTAAATCATCAATTGTTAAAATCTATTAATTTTGCATGATTAGTATACACCTGTATACATATTCATACATACATATACACATACATACATTTATACACACATGTGCATATGTACTAATTTTAACCAGATTGGGGTCAAAAGCGAATATTCGAATTGAATACTCGACCAGGCTACAAATTTTTACTCATAAATCATATTTTTGACACATAAAATAATCCTAACCGCATTAATAATACAAAAACATAAAATAATCTCAAAAAATCAACGAATAATACATATTTCATGTTCATGCATAATTTAATAATATTTGTTTTGCACTTATTCTCTCAATTAACGCATTACTAATATTTATATTTTTAAATCTTAGTGAAATATCAAAAAATACTTAGTTTGATTTAGATTTATGTTTGAGGAACAGGTCCATATATACATATATTTTGTCAATAATAATAATCATAATCATAATAATGTATTATCCAATATTTATACGTGAGAAACATATCAAATATAAATCTAATTCAAATGAAGCACTTTTTGATGTTTTGGTGAAATTTAAAATTCTTAATATTAACATTTACAGTTCACTTATTCATATTATTAATTTGATAAATAATATCATATGAGATAAATGTCGACTGAAAAAATTATATATCGAGCATATATATGTGCATTGAACTATTTATACCTCTAATTAGATAAATTATATATAATATTGTCATACTTTAACTATTATATTTTTATAGTATAAATAAATTCAAATTCGGACAAAGATTAAGAAACTTTCATCTATATAAGTACAATACATACTTGTAAGTGTTGTATGACTTACGAACACAATAAATACATACCTATAACTGTTGTATTTTTAACACAGCAAATATATGACACATTTTTAACATACAAACAAATAAAATAATTATGTACAAATCAATATTTTATACATATATAGGGAATGCTTGTGCATCACACTGGCTACAATTATGTTATGTAAAAGTAATGGACCTCCAAGATACCATGTTATTATTTTCTCTATCATCTCGAGTGATTTTTATACCATTCTTTTTTTTTTTGCTAATTAGTATTTATATAACAGAAAGAGAAGAATACATAGGGATTGACCCGTGCTATGTGAAAAGCCTTATAGAGGACTATCTCTAGGCAATCCGGGGAATACAGATTGCTAATAAAAAGCAAAAGATGGTCATTAATTAAGAACTATACAATCTAGGAAAGCCAAATATAAAAGTTGTTAATGTAGTCTAATTTGTTCAACCATTTTGAACTAGAAACTCTAGTCTTGGCATCCACAAGAATGACATCGAGTAGTTTGTCCGGACTAAAAATACTATTATCATGTCATCTAGCATTCATTTCCCTCCAAACATGGTAACAGAAGATTTGCAGAACAAGAAGAGCCAAGCTCTTGTGAGGTTGTGAGCAGATACCTCCCCAATAATGAATAGTCTGCAAATAAGAGTTTCCCGAAGCAGGAAGATGGAGTCTGGTAGTAATCTTCTTAAGAATTGACCAACTATATAGACAGTTATTGAACAGGTGACCACATGTTTCTATTCCACTAATATAGAGATAACATTGAGGGATCAGGTCTATGCCAAATGAGACTAGTCTATGAAGAGTATTAATTCGACCAGAGCAGATCAACCAATGATGGTGGGCATATCTATCCACCCTAAGCCTATGCCAGAAGAGATTGTGCTAATGTATTTTTGGAAGTTAAAATCTCATAGCATCCCAAATGTGCCATGCTTTGCTCCTGTTATGAGAACTTCCATTCCACCGAATTCTGTCATTACAATCAAGATCAAAAGTAAGATAGTTGAAGCTTCTGAGTCAATGAGACAGGTTTGGAGTAACATGATGAATTCTTCTGTAATAACCCCAAATTTTTTGTTGAACTTTTTGTAATCCTTATGAATAGTGATTTTGCGAATTATGTTGATTAAGGAATTTTTTTATGCCACACTATGTAGGAGTTCTTTTATTGATATTCTGAGATTTTATTAGTACTCCATAGAGTATATTAATGTATGTAAAGATCGTCAGAATCCAAATTCGAACACTTTGATTTTTCCCCAAAATCCACCAGATATCGAAAGAATTGAGTATAAGGTAACATGATTAAAAGGATTTAAATTCAAGGATTATAAGAGAGGATCATAAAAGAAATATAAAATATTGAGAAAGGTTTAGGGGAACCCAAGTAATAAGATCCCGGATATGATTCCTCAAACGACGAACGAGAACGAAAGTTAAGCAAACCGTATAACAGATAAGCGGTCATTAGCCAAGTAATTAAGCACTAATCAGAGGAGATTGTGGGTCGTGACATCATCCAACCATAAGGTTTGGACAAGTGTCCTTGTGATGATGTAATTGAGGTGATGTCATCACTTTATTAAACTTAAATGAAGATATTTACCAAGAATTAATCCTAGCCAAGAAAATCATTTCACAAACTTTAGCATTCAAAAATCAAGCATGCTCTCTTCTTCTTCCGCACCTAAACTCTCAGCTGGTTCTTTTCAAGAAGAAAATCTTAGCTTCTCTTGCTCTAAAATCACAAGGTAATTACTATAGCTTTCTTACCCTACTAGTGAATGCATGGTAGAAGTTTGGAAGCCAAATTCCATTCTTAACCTAGGCAAACAAATCATCAAAAGTGATGATGAATAGTAGCTTTCAAGAACTAATGTTAGTTTTCTTGATTTTTATGAAATGTTAGGTTATACAAGCAAGGATCAAGGTTCTTTTAGGCATTCAAAGCTCTTGGGTTATGTTAGGAAGCTTCAAAGAGGTATAAACAACTCTCACCTTTAACTTATAGTTTGAACTTTGAGTTTTGATGAGTTTATGGATGGATTAATGTATATATAGAAAAATCCATGTATATATAGCAAGATCCATGTATGTTAGATAGTTTGATTAGATTTTTGGTGATTTTGGATATGAATCTTGGTTAATGGTTAATGAATCTTAAGTTATGGTTAGTAGATCATGTTTGTGGTTGAATGAGTTGGAAAACCTTGAGATTATGGACTGACTTTGCCTTGATCTAAGTTGTGTTTGATGTATTGTTGATGGTTGGGTTGTTTGTAGTGAATTGGTAAGAGTTAGTGTAGTTTAAGATTGGTAATCGTGTAAACATAGCCGTCGTAATATCCGTTTTCATTCAACTGCTTGTACTTAGTGTTCGGGACAAAAAGCTCATCGATCAATCTCTAACTTTTCCATGTTTAGCTAGATCATGTCGTAATTTTCGTTTTGGTATGTTCGCTTAGATCCGATGTACGGTTAATTTTAGAGAAAAGTGGATCGGCTATCTTAGCAAAGTCTTGCACGAATCTCCGGTAATATCCTGCTAAACCGACAAAACTCCTAACCTCTGTTGGGGTAGTTGGTCTTTCCCAGTTGGATACCGCCTCTATCTTGGTGGGGTCAACTAAAACTCCTTTTCTACTCACCACGTGCCCTTAGAACTGAACTTCCCTTAACCAAAACTCGCATTTCGAGAACTTGGCATATATTTTATCATTCCTCAGGATTTCTAAGACTATCCTCAAATGTTATGCATGTTCTTGCTCTGTCTTTGAGTAGATTAGAATATCATCTATAAAAACTATCACACATATATCTAGGTAAGTTTTGAACACTTTGTTCATCAAATCCATAAAGGCTGCGGGTGTATTGGATAGCCCAAACGACATGACTAAGAACTCATAGTATCCATACCTAGTGTGAAAATCAGTCTTTGGTATATCCTCAGGTTTGATTTTCAACTGGTGATATCCTGTTCTCAAATCTATTTTGGAAAAGTGCATCGCTCCCTTGAGTTGGTCGAATAGGTCATCAATCCTAGGGAGAGGGTACCTATTCTTAATAGTCAGCTTATTCAATTCTCGATAGTCTATGCATAATCTCATACTGCCTTCCTTTTTCTTTACGAACAGTATTGGTGCTCCCCATGGCGACATGCTGGGTCTTATCATCCCATTATCTAATAATTCTTGCAGTTGAGAAGCTAATTCCTTCATCTCAACTGGGGCTAGCCTATAAGGGGCCTTGGACACTGGTGCCGTTCCTGGTGCTAATTCTATAGCGAACACATCCTCGAATTCATTTACTATGGGTATGTCCTATATGTTAGGAACTTTCTTCTTAGTAACCATCACATAAGACAAATAGGCCTTGTTACCTTTCTTTAACAATCTTTGTGCCTGTAGCATGGTCAAAAATTTCTGGGCCTGTCGTTGACCTTTAAACACTACTTCCTTTCCATTTGGCACTCTTATCTTTACCCTCTTCCGCTCACAATCTATTTGCGCTCCATTACTGGATAACCAATCCATTCCTAAGATTATATCAAATTCTCCTAACGCAAATGGGATTAGGTCAACCTCGAAGACCTTCCCTTCTAATTTCAACTTGCATTTGGGGTGTACTTGATTCACATGAATTATTTCTTTATTTGCTATTTCCACTTGTAATACCTCACGTAAGGGTATGGCATTAAGTTTTAACTTTTTAGTAAAATCTTGAGATATAAATGACTTGGTCGCTCCAGAATCAAATAGGACATTTGCATGTTCGGAATTTAACAGAAGGGTACCTGCTATTACGTCAGTATTCCGGATAGCATCCTGAATGGTCATGTTGAAGGTCCTAGCAGCTGGGGGCCGGTTGGAAGTAGCTCTGCTCATCCCTGAGGTTAGGGGTTTTAATGTCAGGCAATCCTTCCTCATGTGCCCCACCTTCCCACATTGGAAACACATCCTGCTGGGTTGGGGGCAGTTGTTGGCAAGGTGTCCGGATTGGTCGCACCTGTAACATTTCAGAGGGGATCTCGCCTGGCTGCATACTCCAAGGTGTCTTCTTCCACATGTTTGACATTTCGGTATAGGGGCGTGGGGCTGGCTATGAAATGTTTCCCTAGATTGTCCGCCGCCCTGGCCAACACTCTTGCTAGGGGCCATTCTGAATCTGGGGCCTCTCGCAGCTTGGGACACCACTCCCCTGACGAACGTACTTGAAAGGCTCCTGTTCCCAGTTCTTACTCCTCCTCCTCCGCCTTGGCTTCCTATCTTCCTCTTCCTATTTTCCTTTTCCTTCAAATTTTGCTCACTGCTAGCTTCAACAATTGAAGCTTTCTGTACTAAGGTGGCATAATCTGTCAGCTCTAGTAATGCCACTCGGTTCTTAATCCACTGTTTCAGATAAAGATGAAACCTTCGCGCTTTCTTCTCTTCGGTATTCACGAACTCAGGCACAAATCCTGACAACTCAGTAAACTTGGCCTCATACTCTGCCACAGTCATCTTATCTTGTTTTAACTCTAGAAACTTATTCTCCATCTGAGTTTCCATAAACCTATGGAAATACTTGTCTAAGAACAATCAGGTAAATCTATCCCACGGAATCACAACATCTGTATCGAAGTTTTGTTTGGACTCCCACCAGTAATTAGCTTCCCTTTTCAGTATGTAAGAAGCAAAAATGGTCTTGTGCCGTTCTTCCACACCTAGTATTTTGAAGGATTTTTCTATTTCCTTGAGCCAGGCCCGTGCTTCAACGGGGTCGGCAGATCCTAAAAACTCTTGGGGTTTGAGGGATTTGAATGCCCTGAAGGCAGTGGCCGCTGTCTGTTGGGCAACATGCGGCTGTGGTGGAACGGGCTGCTAGTTCAGATTTTCCCCTAAAAGTTCCATAAACTCATTCATGGGGTACCCTCCCTGATGGATATCCTCAGCCTCTTCTTCTACAAATTCTTCCTCATCATATTCATTATAGTCTAGGTCCTCTTTACTTTCTTCATTTACTACAGGGTCACGTTCATTCCGTTGTTGATTAACAGATTCTGCGGGCTGTGCCCTGGTTCCTCTTCTACGGGGTGTCATCATTCTGATAATGAAGATTTATCAATTTAGTTGCAAAAATTTTACCATTGGATTAATTTATTCATATGTAAGCATGTCATTTATTATCTAGCATGTTTTTATCAAATGCAATAATATGGAAATCAATTTCTTAATAAATGCTAGATATATATACCATAGGGTCTCCTAATTATATCTTGAGGACAAAACAACTACCCGAGTTCATACATGGCCTGATTATAATACATCATTACTTGTCCTGAATACTAAAATACAAATACATAAACCGTGCACCCTGAAGGGCTAGGAACGCTATCTACTACTAGCTATCCTATCAAAATTGGCGACAAGTCACCCAACCTTCTTCAAGGTCCATAAATAGTCACTAGTCCATAAATTGTCACTGCGTGTTAGGTCTCGCACCTTCCTCATCGATCCTGCCAACATCAACTCTGCGTCAACTACCGGGATGTATCCTCCAACCGCCGTCACCCTCATTTGAACCCGGGTACGGAGCTCGATCCCATCGATCTCCCTGCGGGCTGTAGTTGGGGAAGCAGCTCTGAAGTCCCCTGGATATCCTAGTCTGATGGCTCTCTCAGCTGTCAGCGCCTGTCGTAGCTCTATGATGTGGGAAGATGTCACGGTGAGCTCAGTGTTAAGTTGAGCCACTATCCAGTCATGTACAGCTACATGTATGGTCACCGGGGGTGGTAGAGGTGAGTCTGGGTCGCTAGAGGATATGTCATAAGCCTCGTAGGTCTGCGCATCCATCCCATCCTCCTCGTCATCATCAATATAGGGCAAATGGCTCTGCATCCCTGGGTCTGGTGTAGGAGAGCGAACAGTCGGGAGAGGGTACATCTCTATATCCCTCCAGCCTAAGCCATCTCCCTAGGGCATCTCAAAGTCATCTGCTATGGGGACAGGAAGGTCAGTCTCCTCCTCCGGGGCATCCTCAATAGGGTCATCATCTGATTCATCAATGGGTAGGTCATCCGGCTTGGGAGTAGGGTCACGCTCAGGGGCCATAACATCATCAACAGGGTCTAGGCTCCACTGGTACCTGACACAATAGGCAAGGTGTTACTAACTTAGAGTCGGAATTCCCTTGAGGGTAAAACTGTCAAGACTACCCATGTAGCCTGATGATGAACTCGACTTGAGCTCTAATTATTTATTTATTATTATTATGTCTACGTATTTTATATCCTATCTTTTCCAAGATTTGATAACCTAGGGCTCTGATACCATTTCTGTGGCGCCCCAAAATCCGGGGTCAAGGATCTAGAAGGCCACACCATCTTGAATACTATATACCACATACCTCGCATCACAATATATAAATACTCACACTTCACGATGCCACACTTACCACACACACACACTTATAGGTTATTGTCTTGGAAATGAACCATTCATTACTAGAGTAAATCAATCCACAAAGTGATCATTATTACAACCCAAAAGTAATTAAGTCTACCGTGGAATAACTTTTAGGTAAGGCTAGTCCATCGGCCAAATATTTGTTTCTTATTCATTACCTTACATACGTCATACGTATAAATAAGCCGGACTAAAAACAACTGAAAACCAATCCAACTTATTCGGTCTACCTGTGGTACATCACCAAACAACCTATGGAACAGCTGGTCGTTTCCTACCCATTTCCTGGCTATGAGTTTCATGATAGGCAACTTGATTCACTGTTGTGTTGTGTCAATTTAAGAAAACAAGTGTGAGCTATAATGCCCAGTATAATAATGTACATTATGAAATGACTGTATGCCTAGTTTTCCTTGGTGATACACACCTTTTTATGAAAACAATTCTTTAATGGATTATTATCATGCGAATACCTTAATGGTAAACCCAACAACTAGGCTTGGGTTACGGTATTGCATCACAATTCCAATTTGAAGAATAGGACATTCGTTGGAGCCACCGCATACGATGATCAGTCGTACTACGGAAATAGTAACCTTTTCTACGAGTAGAAGGATGACACCTTCGTATCCCGGTTATCACCCTAGCCGCATTCGGGGTTTATATGCTTCCCCATTCAGCCCGGGTATATTTTGCCTACTTCGTATGTCTTTCAGTACACATGGTACCTTCTCATACGGAAAATAAATATGGTAGTCTCCCCAGTCCATGAAGTACTGGATCTCTACCCCTCCCTTATCCTTTTAAGAATCCTATCATCTACTTGGAATCATCGAACCATATCAAAGTTCCCCCAAGAGTTTTGCTTGTTGATAGGCACAACTTTACCTCATATATATATATATGTACTTCCGAAAGTTTTCGAAGGAAGTACTAAGGATGTGAGTTGACCGTTGTCAACATATAAGTATATAAGGGGGAGTTTCTTTCGAAACTATGTTCAAAGTATTTAAAATAAATTGACATAATATTCTCCAACGATTTGAAATTATTCGAATGATTTTCCGAAAATCAGAAAGTATTTTAGATCAGGTTTTATGATTTTTAAATCATAAATAAATCTTTTAATAAATAATTAATAATTAAATATTATCGGTAAATAATTAAACCTCGAATAGTTATACTTTAAAAAAAATTAAAATAATATTCCTTAACTTATTTATGTTTAAGTAATATAATAATCTTTTATATTTAATCGAGTTTGAAATAAGTATAGTTGAGGGAATACGATCTTTAGAAATTGCTTTAATAAAAGGTCGAGGTGTTTAATATTTCGTAAGTGGACATTGAGTCCCTTAAATGTACTATTATGGACTTTTAATCATCCTGTACTATCGTTGAAATAATTCCTGGGTTTATATTTTGAAATCTCGACCGACACTATTATTCGAATGATTTTCCGGAAATCAGAAAGTATTTTAGATCAGATTTAATGATTTTTAAATCATAAATAAATCTTTTAATAAATAATTAATAATTAAATATTAATCGATAAATAATTAAACCTCGAATAGTTATACTTTTAAAAGAATATTGAAATAATATTCCTCAACTTATTTATGTTTAAGTAATATAATAATCTTTAATATTTAATCGAGTTTGAAATAAGTATAGTTGAGGGAATACGATCTTTAGAAATTGCTTTAATAAAAGTTCGATGTGTTTAATATTTCGTAAGTGGACGTTGAGTCCCTTAAAATGTACTATTATAGACTTTTAATCGTCATGTACTATCGTTGAAATAATTCCTGGGTTTATATTTTGAAATCTCGACCGACACTCGGTCTTATAATTATGCGTCACGCTTATAGCGGAGTTAAATATTTTACGATATATGCTTATCGTTCAACATCGCTATATTATGCGAAAATTCAATCACTACGTATCATGGCAAGCATGGTATTTATGCAATGATAATAAAATAATCCTTTCACAACACAACAGTAAATGGAGTTGGGTTCGTAAACTTGCCTGGGTATCTCGAAGTGAAGGATGTTCTAGGTTCCGCTCGGAAATCTATAATCATAAACAAAATTCGTTTTGTTAGGTCCCGTTCTTAATTTACGGTGACTCGCACTCATGTGCTACTGATTATGCACCCTCTCAACTTATATTATCCTTACCATTTCTTTAAGTCCTTATTCACATTACGGTCATTTCCTTTTTCGAAGTGTCTTAAGTCCGTTTTCATTTTTCCTCGTCGGCTCTGCTTATGGATTCTACGGTTTTCTAATCGCGCGGTCTCGGCTTCGATATATTTATAAAATCGAAAAATCATTACTTTCACCTGAAATTTTTATGGCAGTTAGGAAACTCAATTTACTACTCTCTGTAAACATTTCATGATTTATGAACATTTTTAAGTCGATCCTTTTTTATTTTCAAAGTTCGTAATTTATAGCAGTTTTTGATCCGTAAATCGGAATCACGCGATTCTAGCGCCTAAACAATCCTTATAATATTTTCTATCATAATCAAGTGTTATTTTTCAAGAAACTACAGTTTACATCACCGGGACTTTCTGCAGAAACTTAAAGTTACGTTTTGTTCGTTTTAGCGAGATTACGGTTACGATCCGAGTTTCGTTTATGCTTTAAATATTTATACTACCACCAACAATCAACATATCATCATCACCACACTAACTCCTCTCAATAACATCATGTTCTTTAGGCAACAACAACCAACCTTAAATCTACTTAGCTAAACATCAAGATTACAACAATACTTCCACCAAAACTAGGTTTATAACTATATTCTAAAAGAATCTTGAACTTAAATCTTAAGTAAGGATGGGTCAAAGATTTATACCTTTCTTGAGAGCTTGAGATGTGTTCTTGATGATGGTGAAGTCTTGGGAGTGCTTAGTAGGGTTTTTGGAACCTAAAATAATCATTAAAATCAAGAAACCAAATAAAAGTTACTATTCACTATCATCTTTCTTGAATTTATTTCACCCATCAAACCTTGATAAAAAGAGCTCAAAGATTTATCTTACCTTAGTTTAGGTGGTATGAAGCTTGAGAATTAATGGGGGAATTTTTCCATGGCTAGAGCTTGGTGATTTAAAATTAAATTCTTCATTTTTGGGGAAGGGGCCGAATGGAATTGTTCTTGGGAGAGAGAGAGGATTTTTGTGTTTGCTTCTTGGTTGTTTCTTGCAATAATACTTGTGATATCTTGTATTTGATTGTTATTCTCTATTATATATCCTAGGATTTATTTTTGTTGCCAAATCTTTAGATAAAACTAGCTAGGCTTTTCTAGTTTACAAGATAAGCTAGTTAGTTTAACCATTTAGCTTACTATTCTCTTAGCCCTAGTTGATCATCCTACTTCCTTAGCTCACTATTTAATAAAGTAACCATGGTTAATTTTCTACCACGGTTAGTTAGTGCGTTATGTTTATTTAATCGTTTACGCGTTCGTTCGGTCACTTAAACATTTTCGTAATAATTTCTCGTAAACGGTTCGTGACGTAAATCCTTTCGTATTTATTCCTTATGTTTTGAATTATCATACTTTGATATAAATCCGTAGGGTTTTGAATTCGTAATTATATTGTGATCCTCGTAATCCTCGATGATTCGTAAATATGGTTGTTTTTCAAAGTTCGTTTTCTTCGAAAACTAATAGCGTTTACATACACTCATTTGGTACGTATAATCATAATATCAACTTCAAAACTCATTTTCTTATGCACAACATAGTGTGGGCTAAAAAGTTTTCCTCGTCTGTCAGGGTTATTATTCATGAAATGCTTTTACAAAGTCTCAAAAATTTGAGTTATTACACTTTCATTCCCGTTTTGTTAGCAGGTGTTGGAATCAATCCATGTCAACTTCCTTCGAACGCTTGGAGGTTGATCCTTTATTTTTTGTCAGAATTTGCTAAGCACAATGTGCCCCCCACAGTCGCTATCTTCAGTCAAATTTTACAATTCAAGAATAGCTCTGACAAGAATCCGGGGTGAGTCTCCTTGAATCAGCGCCCTACCGTCCCTCATATCGTCAACGAGAAGTCCATTCCTGAAAAAAACCGGGGTTGGAAGAAGGAATTTGTTTATTTGCATTGGGAAGGCGGTGACTAGGGCACACTCTTCCGTTCATCCTTTGAGCAGGGAGTCGATGGGAGCCCAAACGACATCGTGTTGTCTGAAGAGGAGGCAAAGGCCTTCAATCTCCTTACTTAGGATAATGGGACAACTCATTCATGGGATCTTATCAGGGAGACAGTCCTAGTTGAACTCGACCTTTCTCTCATTCCCATGAAAAGTAAGTCTATTTTTAAATTTAAGTTTTAAATTGGAAGTTTCTTCCTTTTGACTTGCTTTCTCAACTGTCATTTCTCCCTTCGTGCAGTGGCTGAAAAAATAGTGGAGGTGACTAAGCCTAAAGACTTAGAGACCATCAGAATGAAGCAAGCAGGGAAGGTCTTCAAAGACCCATGCCTTAGGGATCACTTCCCATAATTTCTGCTCCAAGTAATAGAAGCGGATGAAGAATGTCCTAACTAACCCATGCGCACCAAACAGAAGCCAGGGGCCCTTTTTTTAGCCCACATGGGGAATCCGGGAAAGGACACAATCGTTGGTAACACGAAGCATGCCAAAGAATGGTCGCTTCAGTCTATTTCCCCGGTAGACTACAAAGATTTTGTCCTTCAACAGGACTCGAAAGATAATGAGTTGTTTAGCGCTCAAGCCCTGGCGACGGTAACTTGTCTTTTTCATACCTCTCTTTACTTTTTTACTTATCTTTCATTAGGACAAACTCATTTTTATTTCATTCATTTCCTTTCATTTCAGGAAAATGTCCAGTTTCAAGGGGCACTTCACCAAGCTAAGGCTTGGAATGTTGCTTATGATGACACAACTAAGAAGCTTGAGGAGGCCAATCAACAGATCGAGAGTCTCAAGGCCCAGCTTGCCTCCTCAACTTCTGACTTAGAAACTGCTTGGGCCAAGATCATCATTTTAAATGATGAAAAAGAAAAAAGGTTCGATGCCTGGATGGATACTCAGGAGTTTAAGGATCTGATGGAGGAGCATGACGCCCTTACTCACCCCATGAGCTACAAGGAGGGATGGGATGCTGCGTTTGAGGCCATTCAAGTCGAATACCCAAAAATGCTCGAGGAAGAATCCTTTCCTTGCCCTCTTAAGATCCTAAGGCTAGGGGGTGTCACATACAGGGTTTTGGATCTTATTTATGAAGATGAACGATTTATCCCTTCTCTTGATCCTATAGCTTCTTCGTCCAAAGTGTCGAGTGAGATCTAGGGCCAGAAAAGGAAAGAGCCTGAGTCTAGCTTCATAGAATTGGAATCCTCCTCCGAGGAAGGCCGAGCCTAGCCTGAAGAAAGACAGAGTGGAAGAGCCTCTAAGGCCAGCACCTCAAAAGGCATCTGAGGAAACTTCCGAGGAAACTTCAGAGGAGACTTCTAAGGAAACCTCTAAGGGGCCAACTCAGGAAACTTCTGAGGAAACCTCAGAGAGTGGCTCCGAGGATGGCTTTAGCGAGGAGTCCGGGTCTTATAAATCAAATGCTTAGCTTCTCCCCTTTGTATTTCCTTCATTTTGTAAAATACTTTTGAAATTCTAACCTTGTTGCCCTTCGGGGTTTTATTTATGTTATTTCTCTTACTTTAAATGTTTTTTGATTGATTAGCAATCTGAACCACACAGTTCTAAGAGTCATGCATTGAATAACGGAAACAAGATTGAAAAACAAATGGATATGATAGACTTGCAAATGTTGCCCAAGGCATTTCTTGAATAGGAGAATCTCTAAACATTCTTTGTTTGTTTATTTAGTACACTGCCTATTAAAACATAAATTTTGTTAAGTAAACAACGCATAATCTGGTTCTTCAAAATTTGAAATAACTTGAACTAAAAAATATAACTTGGTCTTTCAAAACCTTATATAGGATGGGTTTGACCCTGATAGTTATAAGTTAGAATGCAAATTCTACTAAAACTGAGATATAAAACCCTAAGCAAGCAAAGCTTCAGGGTGCTTTTGAACCTTGTTTCTATAAGTATGAACTATATGTAGTAAATCTTCAGGTTTTGAACATGCCAAGTCCGAGGTACTTCCTCTCCGTCCATGGTCTCAAATTTGTAAGATCCTCTTCCTTGAACGTTCTTAAGCTTGTATGGCCCTTCCCAATTTGGGGCAGGCTTTCTTTTCTGCCCAACTCCAAAAGCTTTTACCTTCCTTAGAACCAAATCTCCTTGCTTGAAGAATCTCTCTCACCCTCAGGTTGTAGTAAAAGAGGCTTTTTTCTGATATTCCACAATCTTTGTGTGCGCTGCATGTCGTACTTCATCTATTAAATCCAGGGCTACTCTTTGACCTTCCTCATTTTCCTCAGTGTTGAATGCTTAAATCCTTGGGGACAAATGTGATATTTCTACTGGTACAACTGCTTCAGCTCCATATGCTAACATGAAGGGAATTGCTCATGTTATGACTCTACATATGATTCTGTAAGCCCAAATTATTGGTTGTATTTCATCCACCCAATTATTTCTGGACTTCTCCATCCTCTTCTTTAAACCATCTAGAATGATCTGATTTGCAACCTCTGCTTGCCCATTAGCTTGAGGGTGAACAACAGAATTGTATCTCAAGTCAATTTCATTCTCTTCACAATACTTCCTGAATTCCTCATTGTTGAATTGTGTTCCGTTGTCAGTCACCAAGATTCGGGGAATCCCGTACCTACACATAATATTCTCCCACAGAAACTGAGTGACTTGCTTAGTCGTAATCTTTGCCAAGGGCTTAGCCTCCATCCACTTGGTAAAGTAATCAGTCGCTACAATCAAGAACTTCTATTGAGCAGTGGCCATTGGGAAAAGCCCAACAATATCCATCCCCCATATAGAAAACGGGATTGGGGATTTGATGAAGGTGAGCATTTCGGGAGACTGTCTAACTACTGGGGCATGCTTCTGACAACATTCACATATCTTCACATATTCTTTAGCATCAGCCATCATCTATGGCCAGTAGAAGCCTAAACGAGTAATTTTACGGGCTAAAGCCCTGCCCCCCAAAGTGTTGGCCACATATACCCTCATGTACTTCCTCTAAAGCAAGTCGAGCATCATCCGACCCGAGACATCTTAAACAAAGAAATACAAAAGACCTTTTATCAAGAATCCCATCAATCAGAGAATGTCTTAGGGCTCGCAAAGACAACTGTCTTGCTTTCACAGCATCACTAGGAAGCCATCCGGTTTGTAGATAAGTCCTAATAAGATCTATCCATGACCCTTCAAGTCCTATAGGGAAACTAACTTGACGTCTATGCTCCGTGTCTTTAAAACACCAAAGTACACGCTCTTAGAGCTTTCTTCTATTTCTGATGAAGCGAACTTGGACAACGCATCAACTTTAGCATTTTCATCCCTGAGAATGTGCTCAACATGGCATTCATCGAACTGAGTCATCACGGCCCTTACTAGGCGTGCATATTTTGCCATGGTTTCACCCTTGCTTCCAACTCTCCATTGACTTCGGATACCACCAGTTTTGAGTCCCCGCGAACTTTCAAGTTTTTAATTCTTAATATCCCTGCTATGCTAAGGCCAGCTTTCAGAGCTTCATACTCAGCTTTATTATTTGTAGTTGAAAAGTCTAACTTTAGGGAATATTCAATCAAGAATCCATCGGGGCTTTGCAAAATTAACCCTGCTCCATTCCAATTTATTTTTGATGCTCCATCAAAATAGAGAACCCAGAATTCCTTGTCCTTGTTCTCCTGTTTATTATCTTCTTTTCCCTCCATGCCCTGAGGTTCGGTATCTTCCTGCCCCCGACTTCTTGGTTGGGGATGGTACATTCAACCACGAAGTCAGCCAAGGCCTGGGCTTTTATCGCCGTCCGTGGCTTATAATTTATGTAAAATTCTCCCAGCTCAATGGCCCATTTAATCAACCTTCCACTGGCTTTAGGACTGTGAATAATATTTCTCAGAGGCTGATTCGTTAGTACCTCAATCTTATGAGCTTGAAAATAAGGACGCAACTTCCTTAAGGCAATCACTAGGGCTAAAGCAAACTTTTCAATAGTCGAATAATTGAACTCATCTCCGTGTAGAATCTTATTGACATAATATCTGGGTTTCTGGACTCTAAGTTCCCCCTTAATCAATACGGCGCTCAAGGCATTTTCTGAAATAGCCAAATATAAGTACAAAATTTCGTTCAGGTCTGGTTTGGCTAACAACGGGGCTTGAACCATGTATTTTTTTAATTCTTCAAACGCTTCTTGACTTTTCTAGGTCCATATGAAATCTTTTACTTTCTTCAAGGATTTGAAGAATGGAAAGAACTTGTCTCAAAATTTGGAGATAAATTGTCCTAAGGCAGCGACCCTTCCGGTGAGTTTTTAACGTCTTTGACAATCCGTGGAGGCTCCGTGACCAAAATAGCCTTTATCTTATCAGGATTTTCCTTATTTCCCCTCTTGGAGACAATCAATCCCTAAAACTTTCCAGATCCCACTCCGAAAGCACACTTTACAGAATTCAACATCATCTATGGTATCTCAGGACTTCAAAGGCTTCCCTCAAATGGGTTATATGGTCAGTCTTCACAAGACTCTTGACTAACATGTCATCTACATATACTTCCATTGTTTTGCCAATAAGATCCTTAAAAATCTTATTTACTAACCTTTGATAGGTAGCTCCTGCATTCTTGAGACCAAACGCCATAACAAGATAACAAAAAACACCAAAGTCAATGATAAATGATACCCTTGGGATGTCATCCTTTTGCATCTTGATCTAATTGTATCCACTAAATCCATCCCTAAAGCTCAGCATCTCGTGACCATTGGTCGCATCTATTAGTGTATCTATCCTTGGCAACGAGAAATAATCCTTTGGGCACGCATCATTCAGATCAATAAAATCCATACACATTCTCCTTTTTCCATTAGCCTGTTTTATCATTATAGGGTTTTCTAACCATTCTAGAAATTGTATCTCTTCAATGAAACCAGCCTCTAAGAGCTTCTCTACTTCTTGCTTGATTGTTTCCTACCTCTCAAGAAGAAAACTCCTTTTCTTTTTCTTCACGGTCTTTTGATTTAGATCTACGTTCAGTTTGTGAGTTATCAATTCCAGGTCTATGCCAGGCATATCACCTGCCGACCATGCAAACATATCATTATTTTCTTGTAAAAACCTCACCAACTTCCCTCAAAGTGGCTCCTCTAGTGACGCTCCAATAAAAGTCACTTTCTCAGGATCATCGGGAGCCAAAGGGATCGGAATCAAGTCTTCTGCTGGCTTTCCTCTTTTCTTGTCATTCACGAGAATATCCAGATCTTCAATAGGCAAAACCTGCCCCCCCAAATCCATCTGCCCTAAGTGGCCACATAACAACTCGTTGCCATCTTTTGATCTCCTCTCTCTTCCCTAATCCCGTTCTGGGTGGGAAACTTCATCACTGAATGGTAAGAAGAGGGGACTGCCTTGAAAGCTTGTATTCCCATCCTTCCCATGATTGCATTATAAGTTGAACCAGCCTTTACCACCACAAAGTTCAACATCTGTGTTTCTTGCCTTGGTTGCTGACCTATAGTCAAAGGCAACTTAATTATCCCTTCCACGAGGCACTCGACTCCAGCGAAACCATATATCGGCATATTAGTTGGGGTTAATTGAGAATCATTGTAACCCATCCTTATGAAGGTATCATAGAGTAAGATGTCTACTGACGCTCCATTATCTACAATGACTCTTTTTACCGGAATGTTACCTATTATGGGTGTTATGACTAGGGGATCATCATGAGGAAACTTGACCCCTTCCAGGTCAAAATCATCAAACGCCATTGCTACTCCTGTCCAGGCTCTTTTTAGAGCTTCCCTCACTCTGTGCATGACTTCTCTAGTATAAGCTTTTCTTGAGTTCTTAGACAATCCGAAAGTAGTTAGTCCTCCAAAGATCGTTTTTATTACTAACCCTCGGGGCTGAGATCCTCAAAATATTGTGTTTATCACCGGCCTCCGGGGTTGGGGATTTCATCCCTGATCATCCTGATCCTTTCTACGATCATCAAAGTTCCTTCTTCCACTATTATTCCTATCTCCTCTATCTCCAGTATACTTACTCAGTTTTCCTTTCGAATAAGGAACTCAATTTCATCCTTCAGTTGTCTACACTCATCGGTGTCATGGCCAGCGTCCTTATGAAATCGGAAATACTTACTATTGTCTAGCTTAGCAGGATCGGCCTTCAAGGGTTTAGGAAAGCGAACTTCTCTATCTCTCTCTATCTCCATTAAGATTTGGCTCCTAGGAGCATTCAACCCATCATATTCGGTAAATTTTTTTCCTAGTCCTCCCTTCTTTGGGGTTGAGTCATTGTCTTTCTCATTTCTAGGATACTTGTCCTTAGCATTGTATTCAGAACTAATATTTCACTTCTAGCTACCAGTGGGCTCATTGTTCACCACTGTCTTCTTCATACTTTCATCCACCTTCATATATTTCCTTGCCTTATCTTGGAGCTGTAACATGCTTTCAGGGGGGCTCTTGGCTAATGACATCTTGAAGAATTCATCCCTAGTTCCCTGCTGCAGCGCTATCATAGCTACCTTATCGTCGGGGTCTGGGACCTTCAAAGCTTCTTTTGTGAAATGGTTCAGAGATTCTCTCAAGGACTCCTTTGCTCCTTGCAAGTACGAGAGATGCTAAACTTTTCTCATGCACTCTTCCACTGATAAATTGCTTGATGAAATATTGGCTCAAATCCTTAAAAGATCCAATCGAGTTCGGGGGCAGACGGCTGTACCACCTTTGAGCTATACTCGAAAGGGTTTGAGGAAAATCTCGACACTTGATAGCATCATTCACAGGCTGCAGAAACAGGGCATTAGAAAAAACTTGACATGATTTTACGGGTCACCAGTTCCATCATAGGCGTTGATGGTGGGCATCTTAAACTTCCTTGAGATGTGGTCATTCATTATCTCTTCAGTGAATGGGGAGTTGGATCATCAGGATCTTCTAGGGGAATTAGATCACTTGGATCAGCCCTTGGGGCAAGAGCCCTTCTTGGTATTGGACCATCCAGGTCTATAATTGGAGGAAAATCTCTCCGCCTCGGAGCAAATGGGGGCTTTGGGGTCAGGTGCGTCTCTAGATCGCGCTTCAGCCTTTGAATCTCAGCTTCATGAACCCTAATCCTCTCCTGTACATCTTGGGGATTCGTCCCTCGGGTGCTCATAGGGCGTTGGTTAGCATCAGACATCGGTTCTTTACCAGCAAGCCTCCTCCTCGGGGCCACATCATCATCCGATGACTCGGAGTCTTTTTCTGTATAAGGTCCAGAGAATTCTTGATCCTCTGAAATAGGAGCCAACCTACGTATGTATTGGGGCGTCCACCCTTGTGCTTCACTCTGATGGAAGTGTCCACTTCCTCCAATCTCGGGGTATAGGGGCATCCCGTAAGGGGGGTTAGTGGTCACAATTGTTGAATACTCATACCCAACGGGTTGAGGGTTCACAGGTGCATATAGCTGTTGAAATTAGGGATTCATCCCTTGAGGAGCCGTGGGATTCATCCCTTGTGGGTGAGGCTCAGTTACTCCCACCAGGGTTCCTCCTTGGGTGGAGGAGTAGGTTAAATGTAGGGGTATCTCCACCGTTGATGAAATTGTTTAGGTTGTGCCTGTTGGTGTTCATTCAGGGGCGTTGTTTCTGCTTCGTGTGTTAACCATGGTTGTTTTTTATGTTTTCCCACAAACGATGCTAAATGTTATGGGTAAAAACTTAGGGTGTATTTATTGCTAGGGTTCATGAGCTTCGAGGCTTGATTTGACTGCTCTCGTGTCTCGTGACTCAATCTGCCTTCACAAGATGCATACGTACCTTGCTGTTTTTCAAAGATCAAGTAAAAAATGTAGTTTTAATTTATGGGGTGAGGCCCCTGATATAGGCATCGAATGCCTTGAGTTAGATTAGGGTTAGGAGACTTGGTGGACAAGTCTCAGAGTTTGGATAGATTTTGGAGTCCTAGAAGGTAAAGATTGACTTTCCTATTGGACTGTATGACTTGAGAATTACTATTTTAATACTCTGATTCTAACTTGAACTTGGTTTCCCACATATAACTTGGGCTGATATCAGGCCTACAAATTTAATAATAATCCCTTAGTTTATGGACCTTTAAAGCCCAATTATGTCACATTAATTACTGGGCTTAATAACCGGGCTTCGTCCTTGGACCAAATCAGGCATAATTAATGCGCTTATTTATTAAGCAGTCAGGGTTATTTTTATCGCCTATCAAAAGTTTATGCACCGAAAATCCTGAATAGAAAATAAGACTGCCCTCACAGTTGAAATCTACCTGTAAATGAGAGGAATAAAGTGGTCCAAGAATTAACTCTACCCGAAAGTTTGGATATTAACGACATATAATTATTGATATTCAACTTAGTGGTGATCAGGGGAACCCCTAAGAACTTGACTGAAAATTTACCATGAGGAATGTTTAATTGATAATCAAACTAATAAATGAAGTCAGAACTACAGTTACTCAAGAATACTGTAATTTTGTTTATGTTGGGCTTTAAGCCACTCAAGTCAGAGAAAAGAGTCAAACTGTTCATAATGTAAGTGATGGAGTTTTTATCTCCATGAGAGAAGAGCAGAACATCATCAGTAAAAAGAAGGTGAGAAAGATCAAGACCTCTGCATTTCCAATGATGCTTGACGTTTTCAGGCTTAGGAGCTAAAATGCAAGATAAAACATTCATCGCTATCAAAAAAAGGTAAGGAGACATAGGGTCCCCCTATCTTAAGCCCTTGCCACCTTTGAAAAAACCAGAGAGAATCCCATTAACTTTAACTGAATAACTAGTAGTTGTAATGCACCCTTTCCCCCAACAAACAAATTGAGGAGGAAATCGCATTTTAACAAGAGCTGCAAGGATAAAGTCCCAGCTAATGGAATCAAATGCTTTTTGGAGATCTATCTTTAAAGCACATTTAGAACCTGAGCTAATAAGATGTTATATGTGATTGATCTACCTTTGACAAATCTGACTGAGCAATATCAATAATCTGAGGAATGATAAGCTTCAATCTATTGAATATAATCTTAGCAATACATTTATAGGCAATAGAACACATGGATATTGGTCTGAATTTAGTCATTTTGGATGGATTGGGAGTTTTCAGAATTTAAGTTATAGAAGTGTGTTAGGAATATGTTGTGAACTTGATGATATATTAAACAAAACACCTTAGTAAATTTAACTTAGTGAATTTTGTAGCACTCGACGGATGATCAAATATAGTCCCGACAAATGATTTAATATAGTCCCGACGGATGATGATTTGATATCCATCGAGTGAGTAGCTTATGTAATAATAGATATTATAGCATATTTCTGCAAACAACCTTGTGTAGATTCTGTAGGAGCATATGAGTCATGTTGACTACTAGTAGATATGAATAATAGGTTGATTAATTGTAAATATGAGATGTCTTGTAATTATGTATAAGTGAAATAGAGTCAAGTGACAAATAGCTACCCAATGGATGATTAATAAAGCTACCTGACGGATAATCAACAAAGCCACCCGACATATGACAAGCATGTACCCGAAGGATGATCAAATTCAAATATCTGTTGACAGTGACAACACAGTCACATGCGTCAAGTGTTTTCAAAAGGAATGTGACAACCTATTTAGAAGGGATTTGAGAACAAAGAAGCATTACCATTTACATGCTATTATGAAGATATTCAAAGATGCTGGAATAAAGTAGTGAAGTTGCATGGAGTTAGACTAGATATGTTTTGTTTTATTATCTTCTCTTATTATCATGTAAACTTGGTGATATATAAACCAAGTGTAGCTAGTAGAGCAACTAGCAACTAACTAAGCACACACATTTTCAAGGAAACATTTTCAAGCTGTATTCTGTAGCATTTCTCTGTAAGTTTAGTTGTTTTACTTGTAAGCAGCTGTGAGCTATTCAATCTTCACAGGGTTATCACTCGATATATATATATATCTGATGGATACTTTCAAATCCACCAGAAAGTTTTAAAAGTTTGTGTTTTTATTACTTTGTGTTTTGATTCATATAAATCAATTATTCCACATTTTTTAAATCAAACAATTATATATTATTAAGTAAGAACATTTTTAAAATCTTGAAAAAGAAGCCAGAATTACATTCAACCCCCCTTCTGTAATTTGTGTTGTATTGTTAGGGAATAACAATTGGTTACAGAGCAAGCTCTTGAAGTACAAAGAGTGTAAAAATCACAACAAACAGCAAGATGAACAAGAAGGATGTTGGAGTTAAGATTCCTTTTCTGGACAAAGATAATTATCACCACTAGAAGGTGAAGATGCACCTACATCTTCTTTCCCAAGATGAGGCCTATGTGGATTGCATAGAGAGAGGTCCTCATGTACGAATGAGAGCTGCAACTGGAAATGAACCATCTGTTCTAAAACCAACGCATGAATGGTCAGACCCTGATACTGAGCAAGTCAGGAAAGACAAGAAGGCCATGAATATGTTGTTCAATAGAGTTGATGGTGATATGTTTGAGAACATCATTAACTGCAAAACAGCTAAAGAGGTTTGGGACACTATCCAGATTATTTGTGATGGTACTGAGCAAGTAAGGGAAAATAAGATGCAGCTGCTAATTCAGCAATATGAGCACTTCCATTGTGAAGACAGTGAATCTCTCACTGATATCTTTAGTAGATTTCAAAAACTACTAAATGCTCTGAAGTTGCATGGAAGAGTCTATCAAACAAAAGACTCTAACCTTAAGTTCCTTAGATCTCTTCCAAAGGAGTGGAAACCAATGACAGTCTCATTGAGAAATTCTCAGGATTACAAGGAGTTCACCTTGGAGAGACTGTATGGCATTCTGAAAACTTATGAGCTTGAAATAGAGCAAGATGAGAGGATGGAGAAAGGAAGGAAGAAAGGAGGGTCCATAGCACTGGTTGCTGAGTTGGAGAAGGAGAAAGAGATGAAGGTAGAAGTTGTTGAGTCTACATCAAAGGTCTGTGGAAGTAAGGGCAAAAGGCTGGTAGATGAAAATGAAGATCATTTGAGCCAAGATGATATGTATGATATTGATGAACATTTAGTATTCCTTTCCAGAAGATTTGCCAAGCTCAAGTTCAAAAAGAACTTTGGAGCAACCAAACCAAGTAGAAACATGGTGGATAAATCCAAATTCAAATATTTCAAATATGGCTTGGCTGGGCATTTTGCCAGTGAGTATAGAAAGTCAAATTCTAGCAAGAAGAAATTTGAGCCTGTTGATTATAAACAGAAATACTTTGAGTTGCTCAAGCAAAATGAAAGGGCTTTCATTACACAAGAAAATGACTGGGCAGCTGATGGATTGGATGAAGATGAAGAAACAAGCTATGTCAACCTAGCCCTGATGGACAAATCTGATGAAACATAAACAAGTTCCTCAAGTAATCAGGTAATCACCACTAACCTACCACATTTATCTAAAGCCGAGTGTAATGATACAATCAATGACATGTCCACAGAATTATATCACTTGCGTGTTACACTTAAGTCCCTCACTAAGGAAAATGCTAAAATTAAAGAAAATAATTTGTTTTTAAGTGAGAGGAACAATGTGCTAGAGTCTCAGTTCATTGAATTTGAAAAATTGAGAATTGAGTGTAAGATTGCTAAGGATGAATTAACTGAGTCCTTGAAGAAAGAAGAGATTTTAAAGAAGCAGCTTGAACGAGAACATGAAGTGATTAAAGCATGGAAATCATCCAGAGAAGTCCATGCTCAAATCACTAAAGTTCAAGGTATTGAGCCCTTTTGTGATGCAGCCTGGAAAAAGAGTAAGAAGAAACTGGAATCCAACTTGGTTGAAGGATTGTTGACAGATATGGACTCGACAGATGATGAGAATCATCCATCAGATAATCAAAAGGATTATCCGTCGAGTGACAAAGAGCCACATCTGTCGGCTGTGAGTAAACCTGTGAGCAAAGTTAAGCTTGCCAAGCTGAATGAGAAATATGGATCAGTTTCCAAAAATTTTGTTCCAGGAGAATCAAGTCAAGTGAAGAAGGAGAAGAAAGTTAATGTTGGTCATCTGTCCATCAAGCAATTAAATGACAGATTAGAAAAGATTGAGGTTAAAGCCGAAGCTAAAAAGAAAAATAATAGAAATGTAAAAGTAGGAATTGACAAGCATAACAACTACACACCTGATAAATATGCACCAAGAAAAATATGTGTTAAGTGTGGTAGTGTTAATCACCAGTCTGTTATGCAGCAAGGGTTATAATATAGGATATGGCTTGATTTCAAAAGACAATGTCATCATTGAAGAGGTTGCCCTAGTGGATGGTCTCAAGCATAATTTTTTGAGTATCAGCCAGCTTTGTGATAAGGGAAATTCAGTAAGCTTCAATTCTGAAGCCTGTGTTGTGACAAACAAAGGAAGCAACAAAGTGGTTCTCAATGGAGTGAGAAAAGGAAATGTGTATCTAGCTGACTTCAACTCATCTAATGCAGAATCTGTCACTTGTCTTCTCAGTAAAGCAAGTCAAGATGAAAGTTGGCTATGGAACAAGAAGTTGTCCCATCTAAACTTCAAGACCATGAATGAGCTTGTCAAGAAAGAACTAGTTAGAGGTATTCCTTGTTAGGGCGAAAACACGCACTAATATTCACGCAAGTATACGCGTTCACAACTAGTATAAGATATAAATTAGATTCGATTCCACAGAGACTGTATTGGTTAACTATCTAAATTACGCACCTAAGCAATAATGTATGGTTTTTATTCAATGTTAAGACTTTAACAAAGTGATAATATTTATAACTAAGAATTACGCTAATTATTATAACTACAAAAATAAAATAGACTGAGCTAATATATATGACAGACATGAGATTCTAACTTCATTAAGTACTTCATTCAATAGCCTTATTATTCTCAACCTTAGCATGCAATGGTGATGACACTAATCAGACAACATGAAACTGATAAACGCCAACTTTCGTTGGACGAGTACTATTCTACCAGACATCCACAAAAGAGATGGAAGCTGAATAGGCACCAATTATATTGAGACCCTATATGTCCATAGAATTTGACAACATAACGGTTTAAGCACAAGTTATCTATCTTGATTAAACGTGTAACCAAGCCCCTTAGGATCGGGCTTTCCTCATCCCCACTCTTGCATGCTGTGCAGCGTAGAACTGTCAATAAGAGCACTTGGAATCTGAAGCTGCTCATGTGTGGGCTAGTGAACAAGCCACGCACAATTTTGTCACAATGAACGGATACAGAATAACCCCAGTAGTACCTCCTCTCAAAAACCTCAGGATCCCCTGATATATCACCATCCCCAAATCAATATAATCACCCTACAGAATACCCCAAAGTAGACGTGCATGCTCCACCGTAATCTCATGCACATGCGAAGATGGCATGATGTTAGCATAAATAACGAGTTCCAAGCCTGTGCATACCTGTTCATGCATGAGGCAGGGAACGTGGAGTAATCAGTAGTGCCCCTCTTGAACTTCCAATGAGTCTCAGGCACACAAAGAGTAGCAACGATCAGATCTAAGTTGAAGTCTTCAGAAGTCTTATCGTTCCAAGTGTCTTGGCCCACCTTCCTCGCAGGCTGCTCAATCACTGTTCTGATAGCCTCAGCACTGTACTCGACAGTCATCCCCCTCACCACCATAAAACCATTCTTCTTCGCCTTGGCGTTGGCGTAGAACTCCCGCACAACACTCATGGGCACAGCAGCGGGAGCCTCACAAAAAGGAACCCAACCCATCTCCAAAATCATCTCCAACTGCCTACCATCTTTTTCTCATGGCAGAAATCCTCTCTCCTTAGTAATAGGCTTCGAGAGATGCCTCGTGTACTCCTCCTATGCCTCCGGAGTAGAGAACTTGGGCCTCACACCACTCGCAGTAGAAGAATCGGTGGCGCTGCTTCCAACTTGAGTTCTTTACCTTTTGGGTGCCATCGAGATTGAGTAGAGAGTCTAAAAACTTAAGTGTTTAAAAAGAATATGTGTTTGAGAGTTTGTGAATTGGTGGAGAAGTTGTGTATAAGTGTATGTATTTATAGGTGGAAGGGTGTGAATTTGATAAGGAATAGAAGTGGGATTGATTATGGGAATCATGGGAATAATGGAATTGATTAGGAGAGGGAATTATGGGATGTGGAAGAGTAAAAATCGGGTTAGAATTGATTTTGGAATTAAAATCCTGATTTCTCTAATAAAACTGCTATTTTTTTTATTTTTTTTCTGAACAGGGACTCGGCACGGCCGCACGCTAGGATAGCGCAGGCACGCTCACATTCTGGAAAACCACCGCGGCCGCGCGCTAGGACAGCGCGGGCGCGCTGTAGCGCGGGCGCGCTTGGTTACTAGAAAAACGGCGTGGCCGTGCCCTTGGCCAGTGCGGGCATGCCCAGCTTCTGTACTTGGCCCCGAATGTTTTTCATTTTCTGATTTTTTTATGTTTTTCTCTTTTCTTCTTACTTCCTCTACCTACTAATATACAACAAACTTGGGTTGCCTCCCAAGAAGCGCTTCTTTTACGTCGCTAGCTCGACTTAGAATCTCGAGATCAAGTGGATAATAAAACGACCCTAACCACCTCGCGGGTTGCCATATCACCATAATAATGCTTCAATCTCTTACCATTTCCCTTAAACGCTTGGCCCTGATCATTCTCAAAAATTTCCACCGCTTCAATCTTGACTTTAACTTTCCAGGAAAAAGACGGAGATGAGAGTTGAATATAAGAACTTGTTGCCCTGGCACAAATTTCTTGAGCACTAGACCCCGATCGTGCCACCTCTTGACTTTCTCCTTGTACATTTTGTTGTTCTCGTAAGCTTGAAGTTGAAATTCGTCAAGTTCGTTCAATTGAAGCATCCTTTTCTTTCCTGCTGCATCCAAGTCCAGATTCAACTTCTTCAAAGCCCAATAAGCTTTATGCTCGAGCTCCACCGACAAATGACACTCTTACCATAAACCAACTGAAACGGCGACATTCCCAATGGAGTTTTATATGCTGTTCTATACGCCCAAACAGCTTCATCAAGCTTCAAAGACTAATCCTTCATTGATGGACATACCACTTTCTCCAAAATGTGCTTTATCTCACTGTTAGATACCTCAGCTTGACCATTTGTCTGAGGATGATAAGCCGTAGCAATGCGATGATTCATATTATACCTCATCACTGATTATGACTCTTAGAGTCCCAAACCTTGTGACTATCTGCTTGTGAAGATAATTAAGCACGACTTTCGCATCATTTGTTGGCAATGCCTTAATTTCAACCCATTTTGACACATAATCAACTGCCAACAAGATATACTGATTATTGCAAGACGAGACAAATGGCCCCATGAAGTCAATTCCCCAAACATCGAAGACCTCAACCTCGAGAAGCACATTAAGAGGCATCTCATCCTTTTTAGTCATATTACCTACACGTTGACATAGATCACATTTCAAAATGAACTGATGCGCATCTTTAAACAATATTGGCCAAAAGAAACCTGCTTGAAGAACATGAGCTGCTGTCTTTTCTCCATCATAATGTCCTTCATACTTGCGTGAATATTAGGGCGAAAACACGCGCTAATATTCACGCAAGTATACGCGTTCACAAGTAGTATAAGATATAAATCAGATTCGATCCCACAGAGACTGTATTGGTTAACTATCTAAATTACGCACCTAAGCAACAATGTATGGTTATTATTCAATGCTAAGACTTTAACAAAGTGAGAATGTTTATAACTAAGAATTACGCAAATTATTATAACTACGAAAATAAAATAGAGTGAGTTAATATATATGACAGACATGGGATTCCAACTTCATTAGTACTTCATTCAATAGCCTTATTATTCTCAACCTTAGCATGCAATGGTGATGAAACTAATCAGACAACACGAAACTGATAAACGCCAACTTTCGTTGCACGAGTACCATTCTACCAGACATCTATAAAAGAGATAGAAGCTGAATAGGCACCAATTATATTCAGACCCTATATGTCTATAGAATTTGACAACATAACGGTTTAAGCACAAGTTATCTATCTTGATTACATAGGGCAAGTAAGATGGTTAAAATTACCTACGAATCATGCATAACAATACATGAACCTATGCTATCATGGCAAGTTCTAAATCCTTAAATTCACTTCCGCTTCATTAAGAATTAACACGCTATCTTATAAGTTCGCGACGCTCACAAGAGGAATACGCAAAACCAATACTAGGATATTATACAATCACCACATACTAAGGCTTCAAACAATTTAACTAAAGAAATTCATAAATAAATCTGCTAGAACCCCACGATAACGATTAGTTCATAATCGAACTCATCACCAACGTGGGTTCCAATAAAAACATGATATAGAAAATGTAGTCTTTATACGAATAAATAAAACCAAGTACACGCAAGAATATAGGTTCAGCAAAAAAAGAAATAAGCATCCAAATTAGAACTTGAAATAAAGATTCACAAGAATAAACTACATCGTATTCGCCTTTATTGAATTGTGCCAAAAAGGTCTCTTGAATTTCTCCTGAAAAATGTCCTAAATTATTTTTATATTGCAGTCCATGCATCCCAGGAGTCCAGAATTCGAATTGCAAAAGAATCAGGATTTGTTTATCCCGACCAGCGCGGCCGCGCGCTTCACACGTGCGGGCGCGCTGACTTTCTGTACTCTTGGCGCGGCCGCGCGCAACACCAGCGTGGGCGCGCCTGCCTTCTGCTAAAACTTTATTTTTTCGTCCTCTTTATTCCTTGCAGCTTCGAGCCAATCTTTTATTCCAGCACATCCTAAACACCATATTAGCATCAAAACAATGCTAATTCACCTGATTCATGAAGTAAAGCCTGAAATACAAAAACCCTTGAAAACACGTTAAAACACGTTAAAACACAAATAACTTGAGTACAAATACACCAACTCAAAGCTTATTAGATCATAAATAAGTGTCATAAATGCCACTTAACATTCCTCTAGTGAAGTTGACTAAGGATGGATTGTGTGATGCCTGCCAGAAAGGAAAGCAGATCAAAGCATCATTCAGAAAGAAGCTTGATTCAACAATTGAAGAACCTTTGCAATTGCTACACATGGATTTATTTGGACCAGTCAATGTGTTGTCCATTTCAAGGAAAAGATTTGCGTAGTAATTGTGGATGATTTCTCAAAGTTCTCTTGGACATATTTCCTAAAGTCTAAAGATGAAGCTAGTGAAATCATTATCAATCACATAAGGCAAGTCAACAATCATCCTGATTTTAAAGTAAGAAGAATCAGGAGTGACATTAGAACTGAGTTCAAGAATTCTATGATGAGATCATTTTGTGAAGAAAATGGTATTATGCATGAGTTTTCTGCAGCAAGAACTCCACAACAAAATGGAGTAGTGGAAAGAAAGAACATATCTCTTATTGAAGCTGCAAGGACAATGCTTGAAGAATCAAAGTTACCAACATATTTTTAAGCTGAAGTTGTGAATATTGCCTGCTACACTCAGAATATTTCTTTGATTAATCAAGCAAAGTGTATGACACCCTATCAATTGTTCAAGAACAGGAAGCCAACTCGATTGGTTGTAAATGTTTTATCTTGAGGAATCAAACTGATCAACATGGGAAGTTTGAAGCTAAAGCAGATGAAGGAATTTTTGTTGGATATGCTGTGGGAAAGGCATATAGAGTCTACAATCTAAGAATAAGCATTATTATGGAATCAATACATGTTGTGTTTGATGACAAAAAGATTGAAGGACTGCAAGATGGAGATTTCCATGAAAGCCTCAAGTTTGATAATGTGGAGATGGTTAGTGATGACAGTGATGATGAAAGTGATCAAGAAATAGTGAATAACGATAATGTAGAAAAATATACAACTAATGAAGCACATAATTTAACATCTGTCGAGTTGCAAAATACTTCATCCGTCGGGAGACAATCTGCCTTATCCGTTGGGAGACAATTAGCTTCATCCATCGGGACACAAAGTGCATCATCCGTCGGGTCATTAAGAGAAGCTGAAAGTCTGAATAGATCACTTACAGAAAGTTCCCCTTTCTCAATTCAAAGATTCACAAACTCTGGGGGAGTTTCTAATAATCAAAACTCAGTCACACATCAAGACAACAATGAGGCCTCTTCATCTAGAGCTAATCTACCTCAACAAAGGAAATGGACTAAAGATCACCCTTTTGAGCTCATCATTGGCGATGCATCTTCTAGAGTTTAAATAAGGAGAGCAACTCAGGAAGAATGTCTATACAGTAGCTTCCTATCTAGGGAAGAACCAAAGAAGGTAGAAAAAGCTTTGTTGGATCCTGATTGGATTTTAGCTATGCAGGAGGAGCTAAAGCAATTTGAGAGGAACAAGGTATGGAAGTTGGTACCCAAACCTAAAGGAAAGAATCCAATTGACACCAATTGGGTATTCAGAAACAAGATGGATGAAAATGGCACAGTAATCAGGAACAAAGCTAGATTGGTTGCTAAGGGCTACTGTCAACAAGAAGGAATATATTTTGATAAAACCTTTGCTCTTGTTGCAAGACTTGAAGCCATCAGAATCTTCTTAGACTATGTAGCTCATGCCAATTTCAAGGTCTATCAAATGGATGTCAAAAGTGCTTTTCTAAACGGAGATTTGGAGGAGGAAGTCTATGTTAGTCAGCCTCCTGGTTTTGAAGACCCAAATTTTCCAAAATATGTTTACTATCTTTTCAAATCACTTTATGGACTGAAGCAAGCACCTAGAGCCTGGTATGACACTTTATCAAAGTTTTTTTTGGAAAATCACTTCATAAGAGGTACTGTTGATAAAACTTTATTCTTCAGAAATGTTAATGGCTCTAGTATACTTGTTCAAATCTATGTAGATGATATTATATTTGGCTCTACAGATGAAATTTTTTACAAAAAGTTTTCCAAATTAATGCAAAGTAAGTATGAAATGAGCATGATGGGAGAACTAACTTACTTTCTTCGTTTACAAGTTAAGCAAGTTAGTGACGGAATATTCATTAGTCAAACTAAATACATTCATGATCTTTTAAAGAAGTTTTATAACGACTCGTGTATATTCTTTTATTTTTATGTAATGAAGGTTAAATAATTAAATAAAATGTGTGTAATGATTTTGGCAACAGTTATTAGTTGTTATTTTATTATTTGTGATATGTTGATATGTGAGATTGAATTGTGTGAATTATTAGTGAGTTATAAGATTTTATTTCGCTTGTAAAAGTGATTTTATAGTATTTTTAATTCCATAAATATTTGAATGATCTCTAAAATTGGTTTTATAATTTTATAATTTCAATAATTAATTTTAGGACTTTGTAAAATTGAGAAATCAATATTTCATTAATTATTTATTTTTAAATGATTCTCTAATTGTGTTTATTTGTAAAATCCCTATTTAATTCAGGAAATCTTCAAAAAATCATGAAACTCATATTTTATTAAGTTCGTATTATTTTGAGAATTTTAAAATTATTTTGGAAATTTTCGGGATTCGTTTCACCCGCGCGCCGTTTCGTTATTTGTTAAAAAGCGGGTATAAAGTGCGCTTTAAGAATTGTTTTTAAAATTTCGAAAATTATGTTTTTAATTATTTCGAAATATTTCTGATCTTTTTAGATTAGTGGTGATTTATTTTGATGTGTTTACAATACTACTTGGTTCGTTAAAAATGTAATGTCGGAATATAAAATTGGTTTTCCGGGACTTCAGGAGTGCGAATTAATAATAAGCCAAAACGTATCCTATTTTAACAGGACACGTGTGGTTGTCCTATTATTTCTTTGACACCCATTTCCCTTTGGTTCTCGGCTGTGTCTCGAACTCTCTCGACTCTCTCTCTGTATCTTGCTTTGTTTCGGTTTTCTTTTCTCGGCTATTATCTTCTTCCTTTCGTTTTGCTTCCCTGGGCTTCGTTCCTCCTTTTTTTTGCCTTTTTCCGGCGATTTCTCCGGTGAACCACCCCTATTTTTTGGTTGGCTTGGCTTTGTATTATTCAGTTGATATACATGTATATATATATATATGTGTGCCCTATGTATGTGTGTGTGTGTGTTCGATTGTGTGTGTGTGTGTGTGTTGGATTGTGTGTGTGTGTGGCGCGGTGGCGCGTGTGTTAGTTGTGCAGTTATGCAGCTGTGTGTTTGGTTGGGCTGGTTATTGGGCTTTTCAGTTGGGCTCTACTATTGGGCCTATTCTATTGAGCCTATTTATGCAGATTGTTTTGTTGTCTGGTCTGTTTGGGCCGTTTGTGTGCTGATGGACTGGACTGTGCAGATTTTTAATGATAATTATTATATTGCAGGAAATTTTGAGTAATATTCGTGATATAAAAATATTCGTTGCGAGAAAATTATTTTAATCGGCGTAATTTATTTGGGAACCCGTATTATATCGGGCGCCAATAAATTATATCGCCGTTGACAATGAACTTCGGTGAGTCAACGGTGGGCGGTGATGACTTTGTTCTGAGTCCTAAACTTTATAAATAAATAAAATGATTACATAAAATATATTCGGACTTAAATAATTAATTTCGAATGGTGTTGTGATGTACGTTGTATAAAATGGTGGAGTGATAATGTGGATTGTTGTGATTGTTGACGTCGATTATAATCGACGGGCAGTCTTATAAATAAAGGAGTTGTGTAATAACCCCAATTTTTGGAAAATTTTTGAAACCCTTATGTATAGTGTTTTTGTTGAATGAGAAAACTTTTCATGCCACACTATGTAGGGGTTCTGTTATTGATCTTCTGGGATATTATTAGTACTCTATGTGGTATATAAGTGTATGTAAAGATCGTCAGAATCCAATTCGGAACACTTTGATTTTTCCCGAAAATCCACTAGATACGGAAAGAATTGAGTATAAGGTAACATGATAAAAAGGATTTAAATTAAAGAATTATAAGAGAGGGTCATTGTCACACCCCCAACTTAAATAGCGAAATAAATATAGCTATTACATCATTTTAATGAAGGATACACAACCAATCCAAGATCTTACAGTTTAGGGTTTGGAACAGCCCATCACTACCAGCTATTACATCTGATTACAAATACCGAATCCTCACAGCTATTATTACTTATTCTACCAGAGCTCGAACATAAGCATCAGCATCACAGGTCTTACGGGCAGTCTGCTTGAATCTAACCATAGCTGCTAGCTGTAATATCAGGGTAAAGCAAGAAGTGAGCCAAAAGCTCAACAAGTGCTAACAGTACAACGCAAAACATAAATCGAGATATACCTTTAGGAATGACAATGGAAAGACATAATCAATGATAACGAGAGATAAAACTTATGTGAGTTGGCATCATTTTGCTTGCATCAAAACAATTTTAAAATCATTCTTAATCAAAATCATTTTATGACGCTACGGATTACAGCCGGTGATCAGCCGCGAAGTAATCCCGAACCTCGCTGGGTTCTAAAACATTATTGGGAATCCCTAGGCAACTTTTAAGCCTAATATAAGTGTGGAAAGGACTCGCGTCTCAGTCCAGATCCACCATTCAAAGAAAACATTTATCCCCCTTTGGGACTGAAAAATCCACATTTTAATCATTTTAAAAACTGATGCCGATTTATGACAAAATCTCTTTCGACTGTAATCATTTTTATCAAGGGATTATAGATCAACTTGAAACACTGGAAATATGACACTAAATCTCAGGGCCATGATCCACTAGACTTTACTATATTAGGGTAATTGAGAGGTTTCCATAAACAAGAACTTTGACAAGGAAATTGAGCAAGGCTATTGGATAATATGAAAGAGTAATGCCAAACTAGGCTTAAAGCAATGGTTGTAGACAAGGTATAGGTATTAGAACATCAAGAAGATAAGCATCACTGGTTCCAATAGGATAGAGGTGTTAAAATATAAAGAAAGTGATCATCAGCTCAAGATATAACAGGGTATCAAGCTTTAGGGTAAGGATAGGGTTATCAAACAATCATGAATGAATTTAAGAAATGATTGGCTTTTAGGTATCAAGATAAAGTTTCTATCGAGGTTATTTCAAGAGTTGAATCAAAGCATCAGGGTGCAATATCAAGATTTCTCAGGGATCAATAGCATGATAATCAAAAGGATCAATAAAGTATTATAACAAATCTCTATTTTATCATGGCATTAAACTATCATGAAAGACTTTTGAACTACTTGCAATACGTACTCGAGGGTTCATGGCATCTCTATGTAACTCAAAGATAAACAAAAGATACGCTTGATTTAAATATATCAAAATGACTCAGGATAATTGCATCGATATATATATGAACTGTTTACAGTAAATATGAAGGTCAAGTTGAATCACTTGCCTTGAGATAGACTGGTCTGGTCTGACTGGTAGGAGCAACAACTGGAGCTTCACTCGACTTTTATGGCAAGTTTTCCCTCATCTCGAGATCCTACATAAATAATAATAATCCTCATTATAATATATTCTTACCATCTTAACCTATTTACAACCCGAAATTAAACATGGATGGCACTTAGGCCTATACGCACTTAATTCATATCCACCATTATATTTTCAAATGTACACACGTAGCCACATAATCACATATCGTATATTAATACCAAATAACATCATATACACCATAATGCCACACTAGGCTTGGATGATCTCGACTCACCACTTAAGTCACTTGGTCGCTAACTAAACAAAGTCTTCAAATTTGGGCTTCCTAACTCAATGTGCCTTTCCTAAATTATCCAAAACCTATTGACCCTCACTTGTGCCTTTTGCTCTACTAACCTTATACTATCTTACAACAATGGTGGTCGACCTAATACTCACTTCTAAGTGTTCTAAAGCTATGTGATAAGTGAAAGTGCTCACTGGTGCAAATTTCAGAATGGTAACTAAGGTTTCTTGAGTGCATTAGACACTCTTAAACTATAATTTTTTCTTCAAAATTTTTACACAAGACTCTCCTGACCTAAGGGCATCTCACAAGCTTGATGTGGCTCAAAGGCCTGGCTTGGGCCTTCTTGGGCCTAAGCTAAAAGTCCAAGGTTCCCCTGTTTTCTGGGCAGAAAATGCCCTGACTTGAATTATCTTGTGACACATGGTTCTAGCTCATATCCTATGAACTATGGTTGGAAAAACATCTCTGACATACCCTCTAATTAAATCCCAATTGGGCCTAATGAGGGCCTACCCATGACATGGCCAAATCTCCCTATTTCTAAGTTGCAACAAAACTGTCCCCTGCTGGACAGATTTTGTTATTCTACTTGTGCACCTAACCAAATGACATGCAAACCTCCAACCAACTCCTAAAACCTATTATATACTCGCCATACTAACTTCTGGTAGCTTGGGCCTCAAAGTGCACATCAATGACATGGTCAAAACTCACTCTAAACCTCAGGGCACTAAACTGATTTTTCTGCAGAAACTATAACTCTCATTTTTCCAAGGCTTTGACTTGACAAACCTATCTAACAACAACTCAAAACTTAAACAAAGACTTATACATGGTATTCTACTGAACTAACTCCCTTTTTCTCAAAATAATCTTGGTGAGATCATCCTTACCTAAGGTGCAACTATGGCAAAACAAAAGAGACTACTCTTTACAAATCACAAACCTTTATGCTCTTGAAGCAACAAGATATATATATTTTTTTTATAATAGATAACCACGAATTATTACCATGCAATAAGAAGTATAAATCAATATTAATACATTATTCCTACTGAAATTAAGGCTCACTAACAACATGAATCTAAATGATCAAAACTTCCAAAAAAAAATCAAAAGTGATTTACATGCATGCATGCTTTCGGATCTTTCAAGCCAAAGCAACATGATTTCCAAATAAATTTTTATCATAATTCAACATGCAAGACTAACATGGATTACAACTAAATGATCAACTAGCATGCAAAAGGGTTTTATCAAGCTTTTACTATAAAATTCACGTTATCATCACAAAATACACAAAAATGTAACAAGGCAACAAAACACCATCCATTCGGCTCCTATCAAGTCATGGCCGAATGGATTAGGGTAAGAACAACATTTCATAAGTGTAACACTCTTATGTCTAGCCATTCTTGACCCTATGATACTATATCTCATGGTGAAAGCCTTAGATTCACAAGAATCAAGGAGGTTCACTTTGAGTTTAACAAAAACATCACCATGCAAGGTCAAAACATAGGTTTTTCACTCTAAACTTTTGAAATATATATAAGAATAACATATAGGGAGTAAAATTACTTGGATATAAGATAATTGTTTGAGTGAGAGTTGAAGAAAGAAGGGGATGGGGCTCGGTTTTGGTGGTTGCCGAGAGGGGAGGGGAAAAACCGAGAGGTGAGGGAGGAGGGAGGGAGAAGAGAGTGAAGTGGTGGGGTGAAGTGAGGTGATGATCACTTCTTGGACTTGTTTTTATGCATTGATTTGACTATAATGTGAGTGGGTTTGAGATTTTACAAGAGTAACCCTCCAATATAGTTAGGTAGATTTGCATGCAAGGGTAAAGGGGTAAATTGGTTAGCAAAATGTGAGTTAGTGGGGTTGAGAATGTCTTCTTTGCCCTTTGATTAAATAGAAGAGAGTTTGCATGCAAGGTTATTCATGTAATTTGATAAATATGACAACTAAAATTTATAATGATTTATTTTTATAAAATAAAATACAAGTTCAAAAATTATAAAATTTATACCATAAATTAACTTGTATTTTTAGAGACTTTATAAAATCATTTTCAAAATTTGTGAACAAAATGCCTTTTAAAAGAAGATTTTTCCAAAGCTTAGAATATTCCTTATAAATCAAAAATAAAGAAATTAAATAAACTCTTGCTTTGAAAAATCATATACTACCCAAAGCAAATTTATAATGCAGAAATTTTCACTCACACAAACGTACAATCATTGAATATATTTTCATTTGACTTAATATTATACCAAATTCACAAATAATATTACATAAAATGCCGGTCGTAACATCCTCTCCCCCTTAAGGGATTCTGTCCCCAGAATCTAAGAGAACAGATGAGGATACCGGGAACGCATATCAGACTCTAACTCCCAAGTCGACTCTTCGACCTTAGGGTTCGTCCAAAGTACTTTTACTAACTTTACTGACTTATTTCTAAGACTCTTTACTTGCCAGTCGAGTATTTTAACCGGTTGCTCTACAAATGACAGGTCTGCCTGAATTTCTACGGGTTCATATTCTATCACATGGCTAGTGTCAGGATTATATTTCTTAAGTAACGACACATGGAACACATTATGCACATGCCGATACTGAGGTGGTAAGGCCAACTCGTAGGCCACCTTTCCTACTTGACTCAAAATCTCAAAAGGACCTATGTATCTAGGTGCTAACTTTCCTTTCTTGCCATATCTCATCAACCCTTTCCTAGGTGACACCTTTAGCAACACAGCTTCGCCAATTTGGAATTGAACATCCTTACGCGCTGGATCCGCATACTTCCTCTGTCTATCTTGAGCAGCAAGCAACCTTTTCTGAATTAACTTGACTGAGTCATGCAACTGTTGTACCAATTCTGAGCCGAGAATTCTTCCTTCTCCTACTTCATCCCAACTTGTTGGTGATCTACATTTTCGCCCGTACAAAGCTTCATATGGTGGCATGCCGATACTGGAATGATAGCTGTTGTTATATGAGAATTCAATCAATGGCAGGTGGTCGTCCCAACTTCCTGCAAAATCGATTGCACAACTGCGCAACATGTCTTCGATTGTTTGAATCGTCCTTTCGCTCTGACCATCAGTCTGCGGGTGATACGCCGTGCTCATATTCAACTTCGTGCCAAGACATTCCTGGAATTGCTTCCAGAATCTCGAGTTAAATCGGGGATCTCTGTCTGAAACTATTGATACGGGTACTCCATGCCTTAATACGATTTCGTGCACATACAGATGAACCAACTTGTCCAGTGACGACTTCTCATTTATTGGAAGGAAATGCGCCGACTTCGTAAGACGATCAATTATAACCCATATTGCGTCATGTCCGGATTTTGTTCACGGTAGTCCTACTATAAAGTCCATAGCGATATTTTCCCATTTCCATTCTGGAATCTTCAGGGGCTGAATTAATCCGCTTGGTCGTTGATGTTCTGCCTTTACTTTCTGACAAGTATAGCACTTCGCAACCCATTCTGCCACGTCTCGCTTCATATTTGGCCACCAAAAGTTCTTCTTTAAGTCTTGATACATCTTGGTGCTTCCCGGGTGGATTGAAAATTTCGAATGGTGGGCTTCACGGAGGATCTTATTCTTTAATTCAGGTACATGAGGAATCCATATTCTGGATGAAAACCTTAGTATTCCTTGCTCATCCCTTTTAGTATTAATTTCTTCTCCAGATAACTGATTTTTCTCTTTTTCCATTACTTTCTCTTGACACTTCTTTATCTTTTCCATTAGTGTTGGCTGAAAGGTCATTGCACGACAAACTTCTTTGACTTTCCCATAAGCACAAAGTTCCAATTCAAATTTTCCGATTTCTTCAGATAACTCTTTTGATGTTATCATCATATTCAATCTCTCCTTCCGACTCAGCGCATCGGCCACTACGTTCGCCTTTCCAGGATGGTAATTTATCGAACAGTCATAGTCCTTGATCAATTCCAGCCATCTCCTCTGCCTCATATTGAGCTCTTTCTGAGTAAAAATGTACTTTAAACTCTTGTGATCCGTGTAGATTTCACACTTCTCTCCATAGAGATAGTGTCTCCAAATCTTGAGTGCGAACACTATGGCGGCTAGTTCCAAGTCATGCGTCGGATACTATAACTCGTGCGGCTTCAACTGTCTTGACGCATATGCTATTACCTTACTGTGTTGCATCAACACACAACCCAAACCCTTATGTGAAGCGTCGCTGAATATTACAAAATTCCCTTGATCATCTGGAAGTACCAACACCGGAGCTGTTACCAACTTCTGTTTTAACTCTTAAAAGCTATTTTCACATTCTGCACTCCATTCAAACTTTTGATTCTTTCTGGTTAACTTGGTCAATGGCGTGGCGATCTTCGAGAAATCCTTGACGAATCTTCTATAGTATCCGGCCAATCCTAGAAAACTTCGCACTTCCGTAGGAGTCTTTGGCCTCTCCCAACTCATAACTGCCTCAATCTTTGCCGGATCCACTTTAACTCCCTCATTTCCAATAACATGCCCCAAAAATTGAACTTCCTTTAACCAAAACTCACATTTGGTAAACTTGGCATACAACTTCTCTTGTCGGAGTATCTCCAATGCTATCCAGAGGTGCTGCTTATGTTCTTCTTCCGACTTAGAATAAATAAGGATGTCATCAATAAATACCACGACAAATTTATCCAAATACTTCTTAAATACTCGATTCATCAGATCCATAAATGCGGCCGGAGCGTTGGTCAATCCAAACGGCATTACTAGGAATTCATAATGCCCATATCTGGTCCTAAATGCGGTCTTGGGAATATCTTCTTCCTTGATCTTTAATTGATGGTATCCCGATCTCAAATCAATCTTCGAAAAGCATTTTGCTCCCTTTAAATCAAAAAGGTCATCTATCCTTGGTAGCGGGTAGCGGTTCTTGATCGTTACTTTATTCAACTCCCGGTAATCTATGCATAGACGCATACTCCCATCTTTCTTCTTCACAAAGAGAACAGGTGCTCCCCATGGCGACGTACTTGGTCGTATCACTCCCTTATCCAATAATTCTTGTAGCTGGCTCGCCAACTCTTTAATTTCTGCTGGTGCCATCCTATACGGAGCCTTTGAAACTGGTTCCGTGCCTGGAGCAAGGTTGATCTCGAAATCAATTTGTCGATCTGGTGGTAAGCCTGGTAGTTCGTCGGGAAACACATCGGGGAACTCATTAACTACAGGAATATCTTCCATGCTGGGGCTGCCTCTCTCTGAATCCACTACATATGCTAGGAACGACTCACAACCTTTTCTAAGTAACTTCTTAGCCTGAATAATTGTAAGAAATAGTTGCTCTTGCCTCTGCCCCTTAAATACTACCTTCTCTCCACTCTTCGTCTTTAAATACACTATTTTGGTCTTACAATTTATCTGAGCGCTATTCTCTCCTAACCAATCCATTCCTAAAATTATATCAAACTCTCCCAGCTTGAAGAGTATCAAGTCGGCTGAGAACTTATATCCCGAAATATCAATCTCACATTTTGGACAAAATTGATTCACAGGAATCTTCTCTTGGTTCGCAATTACCACATTTACTACCTCACTCATAACCATTTTATCACATTGGAGCTTATCAACAAAAGATTCTGATATGAAAGATCTTGTTGCTCCCGAATCAATCAATACTTTAGCTTTGACATTATTGAATAAAAGTGTACCTGCTATCACCTCAGAATTCTGAACAGCATCTTTCATCTTTAGATCAAATGTCCTTGCTGTTGCTTGCGGGGTTGGTGCGGGTGGTGGAGGTAATGCCAATACCTCAGCTGGCACGCTTGCACTGTTACTTGCCACGTTCATCAGAGCTCTGACTGGTCATGTTGCCTTACACTCCCTAGCCATGTGTCCAGTCTTCCCACACTTGTAACACGTAACTCCTGGCTTCGGCATCTTGCACTCGTTTGCCAAATGTCCCTTCTGATTGCACCTATAACAGGTCATACTCAGCTTATTGCATACTCCGGGGTGCCTTCTTCCACAGTGCTTGCATTCTGGCCTCTGGAACCTGTTTTCTCCAACTTGCCCTTGGCTTGCCTGATTGTTCCCTTTTGATTCTTGCCTTTTGCCCAAATTTCCCTTCCTTTGAAAATTTCCGCCCTTCTGGAAACCAATCCTCTTTACATTCCGATCTTGCGAACTTCTAGCTTCAGACTTTTCTCCATAAAATAGAACCTTCCTCTTCTTGTTATCCCTCTCTTTCCTTGACTGCATCCCATTATTCTCAATCAGAGCAGCTTTCTGTACTACTCCCGCATAAGTTTCAAGCTCAAACATAGCCACCCTATCTCTGATCCAAGGCTCCAATCCTTGCTGAAATTTCTTTGCTTTTTCTTCCTCAGTGCTAGTATACTTTGTCATAAACCTTGACAACTCAGTGAACTTCTTCTCATATTCCAGTACAGTCATGTTCCCTTGCTTTAACTCGAGAAATTTTAGCTCCATCTGATTCTGCATGTACTTAGGGTAATACTTGTCCAGAAATAACTTCTTAAATCTCTCCCAAGAAACCTGCTGAGTGACTTCCATAGCTTTTACTGATTCCCACCAATAGATGACTTCTCCCTTCAAGAAGTAAGTGGCATACGGCGTCTTCTGATCGTCTCCTAACTGTACCAACTCAAAAGCCCTTTCCATCTCCTTGATCCATGTGTTTGCTATCACTGGATCAGTGGTATCATGAAATACAGGTGGATTCACATTCTGAAAAGCTTTGAAAGTGACAATTTGTCTAGGTGGTACTGGTGGTTCAGGTGGTTGGTGTGGCTCACGGTTATCTTGGTTTTCAATTTGTTGTTGAAGAGTTAGTTGTTGTTGAGCTATAGCATTGGTTTGCTGTTGTAAGGTTTTCAGTAGTCGAAGAATGTTTGGGTCTGTGGTGAAGGTGGTTGTTGGGTTCTTCTTTTTGGGAGGCATGATCCTGAAATAAGAGTTGTGTCAAAACAGATATGAATGATAAAATGATTCGAGGGTATCGCATGGCATTCTCATTTACATATGGGGTCAAGTTTCCAAATTAAGCAGATATGATGATAAAAACATAAAATAACAGTTGAGAGCAAATGGAACAATAGAACATAATTATTGAAATTTTTAAAGGTCACAATACATAGGATTGGGACATAGTCTGATTCTAGGAATAACAGGCTTATTTAAAGGAAAGACGGAAACAACTGGGGATTCCATAGAGTCTGATAGTACAACAACATGAAAGGTAAATGGAAAGAACTAAGGCTCCACTCCATCTGAACGGGGCTTGGTAGTCTTTTCCTCTCGAAGCGTCTTCACAATGCTCTGGAGCTCATCCGCCACCATCTGAATGACATACTGGCTGGTACGGTCCCGGTGTGCTGGCATCTCCTCAAGCTTAGTGTTGACGTACTGAACCAAGGTCTCAAGTCTCGCAATCATCTGCTCTTTGGGCTTCCCTTCGTAGTTTCGGCTGTCCGGATACACGTTCTCCAGTCGGTCTATCAGTCGGTCGTACTTGCCCTGAAGCATGTCGAACTCGCGCCTCAACTCAGCATACACGGAGAAAGCAATAGTGTCGTCCGACCCAGAGGATGACGAGGAATGCGCCCTTTGCTGACAACCAATAAGAGGAGTATTAATAATAATTTACTTAACCTACTCTCTCGCATAATATCTATAACCTACACACAAATCCTATAACCTATTTGGGCTGTCCAGGGACTCTAAACCGTAGCTCCGATACCAAAACCTGTCACACCCCCAACTTAAATAGCGAAATAAATATAGCTATTACATCATTTTAATGAAGGATACACAACCAATCCAAGATCTTACAGTTTAGGGTTTGGAACAGCCCATCACTACCAGCTATTACATCTGATTACAAATACCGAATCCTCACAGCTATTATTACTTATTCTACCTGAGCTCGAACATAAGCATCAGCATTACAGGTCTTACGGGCAGTCTGCTTGAATCTAACCATAGCTGCTAGCTGTAATATCAGGGTAAAGCAAGAAGTGAGCCAAAAGCTCAACAAGTGCTAACAGTACAACGCAAAACATAAATCGAGATATACCTTTAGGAATGACAATGGAAAGACATAATCAATGATAACGAGAGATAAAACTTATGTGAGTTGGCATCATTTTGCTTGCATCAAAACAATTTTAAAATCATTCTTAATCAAAATCATTTTATGACGCTACGGATTACAGCCGGTGATCAGCCGCGAAGTAATCCCAAACCTCGCTGGGTTCTAAAACATTATTGGGAATCCCTAGGCAACTTTTAAGCCTAATATAAGTGTGGAAAGGACTCGCGTCTCAGTCCAGATCCACCATTCAAAGAAAACATTTATCCCCCTTTGGGACTGAAAAATCCACATTTTAATCATTTTAAAAACTGATGCCGATTTATGACGAAATCTCTTTCGACTGTAATCATTTTTATCAAGGGATTATAGATCAACTTGAAACACTGGAAATATGACACTAAATCTCAGGGCCATGATCCACTAGACTTTACTATATTAGGGTAATTGAGAGGTTTCCATAAACAAGAACTTTGACAAGGAAATTGAGCAAGGCTATTGGATAATATGAAAGAGTAATGCCAAACTAGGCTTAAAGCAATGGTTGTAGACAAGGTATAGGTATTAGAACATCAAGAAGATAAGCATCAATGGTTCCAATAGGATAGAGGTGTTAAAATATAAAGAAAGTGACCATCAGCTCAAGATATAACAGGGTATCAAGCTTTAGGGTAAGGATAGGGTTATCAAACAATCATGAATGAATTTAAGAAATGATTGGCTTTTAGGTATCAAGATAAAGTTTCTATCGAGGTTATTTCAAGAGTTGAATCAAAGCATCAGGGTGCAATATCAAGATTTCTCAGGGATCAATAGCATGATAATCAAAAGGATCAATAAAGTATTATAACAAATCTCTATTTTATCATGGCATTAAACTATCATGAAAGACTTTTGAACTACTTGCAATACGTACTCGAGGGTTCATGGCATCTCTATGTAACTCAAAGATAAACAAAAGATACGCTTGATTTAAATATATCAAAATGACTCAGGATAATTGCATCGATATATATATGAACTGTTTACAGTAAATACGAAGGTCAAGTTGAATCACTTGCCTTGAGATAGACTGGTCTGGTCTGACTGGTAGGAGCAACAACTGGAGCTTCACTCGACTTTTATGGCAAGTTTTCCCTCGTCTCGAGATCCTACATAAATAATAATAATCCTCATTATAATATATTCTTACCATCTTAACCTATTTACAACCCGAAATTAAACATGGATGGCACTTAGGCCTATACGCACTTAATTCATATCCACCATTATATTTTCAAATGTACACACGTAGCCACATAATCACATATCGTATATTAATACCAAATAACATCATATACACCATAATGCCACACTAGGCTTGGATGATCTCGACTCACCACTTAAGTCACTTGGTCGCTAACTAAACAAAGTCTTCAAATTTGGGCTTCCTAACTCAATGTGCCTTTCCTAAATTATCCAAAACCTATTGACCCTCACTTGTGCCTTTTGCTCTACTGACCTTATACTATCTAACAACTATGGTGGTCGACCTAATACTCACTTCTAAGTGTTCTAAAGCTATGTGATAAGTGAAAGTGCTCACTGGTGCAAATTTCAGAATGGTAACTAAGGTTTCTTGAGTGCATTAGACACTCTTAAACTACAAGTTTTTCTTCAAAATTTTTACACAAGACTCTCCTTACCTAAGGGCATCTCACAAGCTTGATGTGGCTCAAAGGCCTGGCTTGGGCCTTCTTGGGCCTAAGCTAAAAGTCCAAGGTTCCCCTGTTTTTCTGGGCAGAAAATGCCCTGACTTGAATTATCTTGTGACACATGGTTCTAGCTCATATCCTATGAACTATGGTCGGAAAAACTTCTCTGACATACCCTCTAACTAAGGCCCAATTGGGCCTAATGAGGGCCTACCCATGACATGGCCAAATCTCCCTATTTCTAAGTTGCAACAAAACTGTCCCCTGCTGGACAGATTTTGTTATTCTACTTGTGCACCTAACCAAATGACATGCAAACCTCCAACCAACTCCTAAAACCTATTATATACTCCCCATACTAACTTCTGGTAGCTTGGGCCTCAAAGTGCACATCAATGACATGGTCAAAACTCACTCTAAACCTCAGGGCACTAAACTGATTTTTCTGCAGAAACTATAACTCTCATTTTTCCAAGGCTTTGACTTGACAAACCTATCTAACAACAACTCAAAACTTAAACAAAGACTTATACATGGTATTCTACTGAACTAACTCCCTTTTTCTCAAAATAATCTTGGTGAGATCATCCTTACCTAAGGTGCAACTATGGCAAAACAAAAGAGACTACTCTTTACAAATCACAAACCTTTATGCTCTTGAAGCAACAAGATATATATATTTTTTTTATAATAGATAACCACGAATTATTACCATGCAATAAGAAGTATAAATCAATATTAATACATTATTCCTACTGAAATTAAGGCTCACTAACAACATGAATCTAAATGATCAAAACTTCCAAAAAAAAATCAAAAGTGATTTACATGCATGCATGCTTTCGGATCTTTCAAGCCAAAGCAACATGATTTCCAAATAAATTTTTATCATAATTCAACATGCAAGCCTAACATGGATTACAACTAAATGATCAACTAGCATGCAAAAGGGTTTTATCAAGCTTTTACTATAAAATTCACGTTATCATCACAAAATACACAAAAATGTAACAAGGCAACAAAACACCATCCATTCGACTCCTATCAAGTCATGGCCGAATGGATTAGGGTAAGAACAACATTTCATAAGTGTAACACTCTTATGTCTAGCCATTCTTGACCCTATGATACTATATCTCATGGTGAAAGCCTTAGATTCACAAGAATCAAGGAGGTTCACTTTGAGTTTAACAAAAATATCACCATGCAAGGTCAAAACATAGGTTTTTCACTCTAAACTTTTGAAATATATATAAGAATAACATATAGGGAGTAAAATTACTTGGATATAAGATAATTGTTTGAGTGAGAGTTGAAGAAAGAAGGGGATGGGGCTCGGTTTTGGTGGTTGCCGAGAGGGGAGGGGAAAAACCGAGAGGTGAGGGAGGAGGGAGGGAGAAGAGAGTGAAGTGGTGGGGTGAAGTGAGGTGATGATCACTTCTTGGACTTGTTTTTATGCATTGATTTGACTATAATGTGAGTGGGTTTGAGATTTTACAAGAGTAACCCTCCAATATAGTAAGGTAGATTTGCATGCAAGGGTAAAGGGGTAAATTGGTTAGCAAAATGTGAGTTAGTGGGGTTGAGAATGTCTTCTTTGCCCTTTGATTAAATAGAAGAGAGTTTGCATGCAAGGTTATTCATGTAATTTGATAAATATGACAACTAAAATTTATAATGATTTATTTTTATAAAATAAAATACAAGTTCAAAAATTATAAAATTTATACCATAAATTAACTTGTATTTTTAGAGACTTTATAAAATCATTTTCAAAATTTGTGAACAAAATGCCTTTTAAAAGAAGATTTTTCCAAAGCTTAGAATATTCCTTATAAATCAAAAATAAAGAAATTAAATAAACTCTTGCTTTGAAAAATCATATACTACCCAAAGCAAATTTATAATGCAGAAATTTTCACTCACACAAACGTACAATCATTGAATATATTTTCATTTGACTTAATATTATACCAAATTCACAAATAATATTACATAAAATGCCGGTCGTAACAGTCATAAAAGGAATATAATATATTGAGAAAGGTTAAGGGAACCTAAGTAATAAGATCCCGGGTATGATCCCTCAAACGATAAACGAAAACGAAAGTTAAGCGAACCGTATAACAGATCAGCGGTCATTAGGCAAACAATTAGAAGCTAATCAAAGAGATTAGTGGGGATGATGTTATCCAACCAATAGAAAGAGGACAAAGGAGGGATGATGACATCATAAAGTGATGCAAGCATGACATAAGAAGGAAAGAAATGTGGTGGAATATTAACCACACAAAACCAAGGTTAATTTGGTAATTAACCTAAAACAAATCAAATAAGCAACCAACCAAAACAAATTAAAACAAAAACACAAAACATTTCATCTTCTCCAAGCTTTACTCTCGGCTTTTTACTATTTCAAAGAAAAGAATTTTCAAAATCCAACTTCAAGGCTTCCTAAATTGGTAAGATAATTCCCTAGTATTCCTTATGCATAGTTATGGCTATTCTATGAGTTTAAGCCTCCAAATCATTCACAATCTTCTTCAAGAAATCAATGAAGAAGACAATGAATAGTGACTTCAAGAATTTTAACTTGATTTTCTTGTTTTTCCTTTAAGATCCAAGCATCCCTAAGTCATCTCAAGGCTTCTTAAGGCTTCCTAGCTACTCACACCACTTCAAGGAAGGTATATCATCTCCAAACCCTAGTTTTACTTTGTTAAATAGGATGATTTTAGTTGTTATGGTGATATAGTAGCTTCATGCTTGTTGGTTTAGAATTTGGGTTGGAGTGGTAGTGAAATGGATGGTGAATCTTGTTGTTTTGGTTAAAAGAACTTAGGTATAGTTAAATTCAAGCTTAAGCATAAGTATAAATGTTAATATTGAATTGATTGGGGCTGTTATGATGTGGTATGGATGGAGTTTGGATTGGGATGTGATTGTGGCTTTATTATGGGTTATTTTGGAATGGTTTAAATTTGGGAAATCGCGTAAACATAGCCGTCGTAATGCCCGATTTACCGTAGACTGTTTTTGTTCTTACCATGAGAACCCTTGAACTCACTGCTATATTTTGACCATTGCCATGTTTAGATAGTTCATGTTACGAGCTTCATTTTGATATGTGGTTCGTTTGATTCCGATGAACGGTTTAGGAGAAACGGCCGTTTTAAGTAACGACGTTTCGCGAACGAAACCTTACCCCTCGCCTTACTTTGAAACATAGGTTAAAGACCTTAAATGACTAATTGAAGTATTAAAAATTTATGTAAGGTGTAATAGGCAGTTGGTAAGACACTTGCGAAAGAATTGCCTTAAAACTCGTAATGGTTAATTTATTAAAAATGGTGGAGCCGAGGGTACTCGAGTGACTTAAGAGTATCAGTAAGCGCAAAACGAGCGTTAGAGTCTGAGTTGGTTAGAGTATAGATTTACAAGTGACTTTGGTTTAATTCCAACTTACTTGTTGCTTATAGGTTACCAGACTCGTCCCGAGCCATTCGTAACCCCCAGTCGCTCAGGCAAGTTTTCTACCCGTTATACTGTTGTTGTGATGTATATGTGTATATGCATGATCTTGCGATAAATGCATATTTGTTATTAGCAAATTCTTGCGACATATTGTAGCATGTGATATGGTATATATGCATGCCTGTTTCATATTTTTGGATTATATATCTGTTGGTTAAAATGCTTACAGTTGCATAATACCTATGCTAGAGATAAGCGGTATTTGAATTTACCCTTAGTATAGGGGATCAAAAGGTGAACATATTTCTAAACCGGGAGTCGATGTTCCCGAGTATAATATATATATTTTTATATATATGGTTATAGTTTTCAAAACTATTAATCGAATAAGGTTTATTCGATAACTTTAACTTTATATTATTATTGAATATTATTTCGAATATTCATCCGAGGACTTATGACTCCTTTATTTTATTATTGAATATTATTTCGAATATTCATCCGAGGACTTATGACTCCTTTATTTTATTATTGAATATTATTTCGAATATTCATCCGAGGACTTATGACTCCTTTATTTTATTATTGAATATTATTTCGAATATTCATTCGAGGGCTTATGACTCAGTTTATATTATTTAATGATTAATAATTGAATATTCATTTGAGGATGTATGACTCCGTTAATTTATTTAATGAATATTATTTATAATATTCATTCGAGGTATTATGACTCCGCTTATTATTTAATAATATTTTTTATTTTATTAAAGAATAATGCTTCGATAATCAAACTTATTTTCGATTATTCAAATAAAGATAGTACTTTCGTATAAGTATATCTTTGGTTATTTAATACTCATTTCAAGTATAAGTCTTACAACTTCTACTTCAATTATTTGTATAAAGATTATTCTTTATGGGAATATTATTTAAATAATAATATTCAGACATTTTCTAAAATATTGGGACTGATTTACTTCATTAAATCAGCATTACTCCAAACACTCTTTAAAGTGTTTTCGAGTCTTCAAAATGATTTTTAAAAGTTAGAGCGGATCCCAAAACTCATTTTTATATTTAAGATCTTCCTTTTTAAGGGGATTTAAATACTCGCTCAAAACCTGAGGGATCCGGCTCTGTGGTGTATTTTATATTCGCAACAAGGTTGCAGTTTTGGTAAATGAATTGATTACTTACCCAACGTTCGGGAAGTAAGTCCATCTATTTGAGTCGGCATAAGCAACATGGGCTCAGTGGGCGTCCATGATAGTGTAAGTGGCTCAGTGGGAGTCCATCAAATGCATAAGTGGCTGAGTGGCAGTTCAGCATAATGTCCTATTGCGACCAGGGTGATGACCAGTGGGGAATTCGTCCATCTACTAGTAGAAAAGGTTACTTATTGGTATCTTTGCCTGATCAGCAAGATATCAGGTTTATGCCAAAATTTGTTTTCTTTCCAAATTTATTGGATATTGCAATTCTGTTCATACTTTACATGACAGAGGTTTTCAGGAAACGTATGTATATATATAGGTGTATATATATATCGGGACTTAATGAAGTATATCATAACTTCATTTCCTTCAAAATATTTCAAAGATTAAATCTATTCAAGTCTTATCTTGTAGTCTCATCAGTGTGATGAACTTTTGAAACTAATTATAACTTGAACGGTGGTAGTTCAAGTAGTATTTGGAAAAGATATAAGTATATTGGAGTACCTTGTAACTTCATCTTTTAAACTTATATCTAGAAAATGATTATCTTATGCATGACAAAGATTTTCAGAAAAACGTTGAGACAAGGTTAGATATATGAGATCACCTTGCAACGATATTTTTATACAGTTATACACTGGAACTCTGTGTGTATTATGCATGGAAGAGGACTTCCAAGATTTTGAAAAGTATATATGTATATATACTGAATATTTTGCGACTTCATCGCATTAAGATATCAGACTTGGTTCATTTCTTTTGACCAAGACTTTCATGAGTACTATGAGAAGGCTCATATATTGTTAATCATTATACATATTATTTTGGTGGGCTTGCTGCTCACCCTTGCTTTCTTCTTTCATCACACAACAACAAATAGAAAAGATGAACATGACCAAGCTCCCGATTCGCAAGTGATTAGGAAACGTTCCGCAGTTTCCTATAGGCGTTGATGTCGCTGTAGCTGAGGTAGGAACTACCAATAGGCTAGGCTTTCAACGTATGATGTACCAGACTTATGTATAATTATGAATTGTAATAATGGCAAAGAAATGTAAATTTATTCAGAAACCTTTTTAAGGTGTATTGACATATAATTATGGAATAAAACGACTTGTGATTATTTTTTTGGATGTTCATCTCTGAGACTATAACGTGTGGTGTGTGTGTTTATTGTGGGGTCACAGTACAGAGTAGTTGATTGTGTATTAAGATTGGGTGTTATTAAGGGAAATGGAACTCGTGACAACCCGGATCCCCGACCCCGGATTTGGGGGTGTTACAAGTTGCTGCCAAAATTTTCTTAAAAATATAATTGTAAACCTACGTATTTATATTATACGTGTTACCCCCATTTGTGTTCGGATTATGTGATTACGTGATTATGTGTATCATAAATATACGAGTCGGTTTATCGGATTGGGTAATTAGGATCTGAGGTTATCAAGCATGTCAGTATAACTGAATAGGTTATTCTGTATTTGTAGATCCCAGTCGAGTTTCCCCAGGACCGAAGTTAGCGTGAAAGCTACTTAGGGTTTTGTAAAGCATTGCAAGGCAAGTACCCCTGACCATTCTTTTATGGTTCAGTACGTATGAATAGCTAAATGCTTTATTTTCGTAATGGAACAGAAACATTTTAAGTTACGTATCCCCTGTAGTTATAAATCACTGTTTTTAAATTGTTTTGAGGAAAAGTAACTTCGAAAGGTACTTATCTCGAATGAAATGATTGCAAAATGGATTTTATATGTGTGCTGGCAAAATAAATGATTTTAAAATGAGATAGGTACAAGTGTTTTGAAAACTGGATAAAACGGTCTGATATGGGATACATTGGGGCCAGAGTAGGCCTATTGAGGTGGCATAAGAGGTTAATTCGGTTGTGCGCAATATAAAACCGATTAGTCTAGCAGGTCAGAGACCTAGCTAGTCTCTGAGTTCCGGAACAGGTAAATGGGATGGCAGTTAGAGCCGTCTGGTGTTGATAGCCTGATCAGCTGTCTTCACATATCTGCTACGTATCTGATTTGGATTTGTGATTCTTGTAAGGGTATAAGTAGTTGATACAGCGGTTTTATAAAAGTGATTAGCATGCTAAAATTGGACTCTGGTATTTACACAACACACTACTATGTTGTTTTGATAAAGCATGCTAGTTAGTGATATACAGTTATCTCCGATTTTCATTATATAGCATGATATCATGATTACAGCTTTGTTCCTATTATTGTTACATTACTGTTTTATTCCGTTATTCATATGTTGGTACTGCTGAGCGATTATGCTCACCCTTGCAAACTGTCATGTATATCTCGTAGATGCCTAGAAGACCATTCAGACAGACCCGTGTTCCCGACCCTTCAGGACCCGACTCCTTTGAGGTAGTTTGTATCAGGCCATGAGGTCTGATGAGTTGTTGAATAATCTTAGAGTGTGTTAGATGTTGAATAAATGGTTTGTAATAATCAGAACCTGAATTATACTTGAACCTGGATCGGATCTTGGTTTGGGGTCAAGTTAATATATTTTAATTGTTACGACCGGCATTTTCGTGTAATATTAATTGTGGATTTGGTATAATATTAAAGCCGAATAAAAATATGTTCAATTATTGTACGATTGTGTAAGCGAGAATTTCTGCATTATAAAATTTTTATGTGTAATACATGATTTTTTTTCAAAGCAAAATTTTAATTATTTCCTTTACTTTTGATTTATAAGGAATATTCTAAGCCTTGGAGAAATTTTCTTTTAAAAGATATTTTGTTCACAAATTTTGAAAGTGACTTTATAAAATCTCTAAAAATCCAAGTTATTTTATGGTATAAATTTTATAATTTTTGAACTTGTGTTTTATTTTATAAAAATAAATCTTTATAAATATAATTAGCAAATTCCATAGTTATCCTTGCATGCAAATTCCTTCCATACATTCCAAAAGGGCTAAAGAGTCAATAACCACCCCACTAACTCTTATTTCCTAGCCAAATACCTTCTTTACCCTTGCATGCAAATTCAACCAAGTTCAAGTGGAAGGCTAATCATGTCAATTCCTAATTCCACTCACTTTTGCCAATACAAAAACCATAAGACAAGCAAAGTCATGATCATTTTTACTCATCACCCACACCACACTCACTCTTCTCTCCCTCCTCCTCCCTCACTCTCGGCTCTCTCTCTCTCACTCTCGGCCTTTAGCCGAGAACCACCCCTCCCCATTTTTTTTCATTTCTCCACCAAGCTTCTACTCTTTATACAAGTAAATGTTATCTTCCATACCATGATCATTCATATTTCAAAGAGTTTTGAGTAGAAAGTTTAAGTTTAAGGGTTGCATGTAAAGGTTTTAGTGAAACTCAAAATACAATCTTGATTCTTATGGATTTAAGGTTGTTTTTGAGAGGACTACAATGAATGGATAAGTGCCAAGTCTTGAGAAGGAAACTCTTGATGATTTAATGGCCATTTCCATCCATTTCATTCGGCCATGACCATATGGGAGCCGAATGAATGGTCCTTGAAATCATTCTTGTTGTTTTGTTCAATTTTTGCATGTTTATGTGATAATGACTTGAATTTTGTGGTGAAAATTTGATAAAACTCCTTGCATGCTAAGTGATCATCTAGGTATACCTTATGCTAGGCTTGCATGTCAATTTTAAGATGGAATATATGTAGAAAATATGTTGTTTGGTTTGAAAAACCCGAAGGCATGCATGCATGTGGAATTCTCTTAGTTTGTTGTAAGATTTTGATCATTTGGAAAAGATTTTGTTAGTGAGCCTTAATTTCAGTAGGAATAATGTGATAATATTGATTTATGCTTCTTGTTGCATGGTAATAAATTGTGGTTATCTTTTATAAAAATATATATCTTGTTGTTTCAAAAGCATGAAGATTTGCGATTTGTTAAGAGTAGTCTCTTTCGTTTTGCCATAGTTGCACCTTAGGTAAGGATGATCTCACCAAGGTTATTTTGAGAAAAAGGGAGTTAGTTCAGTAGAATACCAAGTATAGGTCTTGGTTTAAGTATTTAGTTGTTGTTAATTGGGTTTGTCAAGTCAAAACCTTGGAAAATGAGAGTTATAGTTTCTGCAGAAAAATCAGTTTAGTACCCTGAGGTTTAGAGCGAGTTTTGACCATGTCATTGATGTGCACTTTGAGGCCCAAGCCACCAGAAGTTAGTATGTGGAATATATAATAGGTTTTAGGAGTTGATTGGAGGTTTGCATGTCATTTGGTTAGGTGCACAAGTAGAATAACAAAATCTGTCCAGCAGGGGACAGTTTTGTTACAACTTAGAAATAGGGAGATTTGGCCATGTCATGGGTAGGCCCTCATTAGGCCCAATTGGGCCTTAGTTAGAGGGTGTGTCAGAGAAGTTTTTCCAACCATAGTTCATAGGATATGAGCTAGAACCACGTGTCACAAGTTAATTCAAGTCAGGGCATTTTCTGCCCAGAAAAAAACAGGGGAACCTTGGACTTTTAGCTTAGGCCCAAGAAGGCCCAAGCCAGGCCTTTGAGCCACATCAAGCTTGTGAGATGCCCTTAGGTCAGGAAAGTCTTGTGTAAAAATTTTGAAGAAAAACTTGTAGTTTAAGAGTGTCTAATGCACTCAAGAAACCTTAGTTACCATTCTGAAATTTGCACCAGTGAACACTTTCACTTATCGCATAGTTTTAGGACACTTAGAAGTGAGTATTAGGTCGACCACCATAGTTGTAAGATAGTATAAGGTCAGTAGAACAAAAGGCACAAGTGAGGGTCAATAGGTTTTGGATAATTTAGGAAAGGCACATTGAGTTAGGAAGCCCAAATTCGAAGACTTCGTTTAGTTAGCGACCAAGTAACTTGAGTGGTGAGTCGAGATCATCCAAGCCTAGTGTGGCATTATGGTGTATATGATGTTATTTGGTATTAATATACGATATGTGATTATGTGGTTACATGTGTACATTTGAAAATATAAAGGTGGATATGAATTAAGTGCGTATAGGCCTAAGTGCCATCCATGTTTAATTTCGGGTTGTAAATAGGTTAAGATGGAAAGAATATATTATAATGAGGATTATTATTATTATGTAGGATCTCGAGACGAGGGAAAACTTGCCATAAAAGTCGAGTGAAGCTCCAGTTGTTGCTCCTACCAGTCAGACCAGACCAGTCTATCTCAAGGCAAGTGATTCAACTTGACCTTCGCATTTACTGTAAACAGTTCATATATATATCGATGCAATTATCCTGAGTCATTTTGATATATTTAAATCAAGAGTATCTTTTGTTTATCTTTGAGTTACATAGAAATGCCATGAACCCTCGAGTACATATTGCAAGTAGTTCAAAAGTCTTTTATGATAGTTTAATGCCATGATAAATTAGAGATGCGTTATAATATCTTATTGATCCTTTTGTTTATCATGCTACTGATCCCTGAGAAATCTTGATGTTGCACCCTGATGCTTTGATTCAACTCTTGAAATAGCCTCGATAGAAACTTTATTTTGATACCTAAAAGCCAATCATTTCTTAAATACATTCATGATTGTTTGATAACCCTATCCTTACCCTAAAGCTTGACACCCTGTTATATACTGAGCTGATGATCGCCTTCTTTATATTTTAACACCTTTATCCTATTGGAACCAGTGATGCCTATCTTTTGATGTTCTAATACCTATATCTTGTCTACAACTGTTGCTTTAAGTCTAGTTTGGCATTACTCTTTCATCTTATCCAATAGCCTGGCTTAATTTCCTTGTCTAAGTTCTTGTTTATGGAAACCTCTCAACTACCCTAATATAGTAAAGTCTAGTAGATCATGGCCCTGAGATTTAGAGTCATATTTCCAGTGTTTCAAGTTGATCTATAATCCCTTGATAAAAATAATTACAGTCGAAAGAAATTTTGTCATAAATCGGCATCAGTTTTTAAAATGATTAAAACGTGGATTTTTCAGTCCCAAAGGGGGACAAATGTTTTCTTGAATGGTGGATCTGGACTGAGACGCGAGTCCTTTCCACACTTATATTAGGCTTAAAAGTTGCCTAGGGATTCCCAATAATGTTTTAGAACCCAGCGAGGTTCGGGATTACTTCGCGGCTGATCACCGGCTGTAATCCGTAGCGTCATAAAATGATTTTGATTAAGAATGGTTTTAAAATTTGTTTTGATGCAAGCAAATTGATGCCAACTCACATAAGATTTATCTCTCGATTATCATTGATTATGTCATTCCATTGTCATTCCTAAAGGTATATCTCGATTTATGCTTTGCGTTGTATTGTTAGCACTTGTTGAGCTTTTGGCTCACTTCTTGCTTTACCCTGATATTACAGCTAGCAGCCATGGTTAGATTCAAGCAGACTGCCCGTAAGACCTGTGATGCGGATGCTTATGTTCGAGCCCAGGTAGAATAAGTAATAATAGCTGTGTGAGGACTCGGTATTTGTAATCAGATGTAATAGTTGATAGTGTTGGGCTGTTCCAAACCCTAAACTGTAAGATCTTGGATTTTGGTTGTGTAGTACTCATTAAAATGATGTAATAACTATAACTATTTTGCTATTTAAGTTGGGGGTGTGACAGGTTTTGGTATCAGAGCTACGGTTTAGAGTCCCTGGACAGCCCAAATAGGTTATAGGACTTGTGAGTAGGTTATAGATACTATGCGAGAGAGTAGGTAAAGTAAATTATTATTAATACTCCTCTTATTGGTTGTCAGCAAAGGGCGCATTCCTCGTCATCCTCTGGGTCGGACGACACTATTGCTTTCTCCGTGTATGCTGAGTTGAGGCGCGAGTTCGACATGCTTCAGGGCAAGTACGACCGACTGATAGACCGACTGAAGAACGTGTATCCGGACAGTCGAAACTACGAAGGGAAGCCCAAGGAGCAGATGATTGCGAGACTTGAGACCTTGGTTGGGTACGTCAACACTAAGCTTGAAGAGATGCCAGCGCACCGGGACCGTACCAGCCAGTATGTCATTCAGATGGTGGCGGATGAGCTCCAGAGCATTGTGAAGACACTTCGAGAGGAAAAGTCTACCAAGCCCCGTTCAGATGGAGTGGAGCCTTAGTTCTTTCCATTTACCTTTCATGTTGTTGTACTATCAAACTCTAAGGAATCCCCAGTTGCTTCTGTCTTTCCTTTAAATAAGCCTGTTATTTCTAGAATCAGACTATGTCCCAATCCTATGTACTGTGACCTTTAAAATTTCAATAATTATGTGCTATTGTTCCATTTGCTCTCAACTGTTATTTTATGTTTTTATCATCATATCTGCTTAATTTGGAAACGTGACCCCATATGTAAACAAGAATGCCATGCGATACCCTCGAATCATTTTATCATTCATATTTGTTATAACACAACTCTTATTTCAGGATCATGCCTCCCAAAAAGAAGAATCCAACAACCACCTTCACCACAGACCCAAATATTCTTCAACTACTGGAAACCTTGCAACAGCAAACCAATGCTATAGCTCAACAACAATTAACTCTTCAACAACGAATTGAAAACCAAGATAACCGTGAGCCATATCAACCACCTGAACCACCAGTACCACCAAGACAAATTGTCACTTTCAAGGCTTTTCAGAATGTGAATCCACCTGTATTTCAGGATACCACTGATCCAGTGATAGCAAACACATGGATCAAGGAGATGGAAAGGGCTTTTGAGTTGGTACAGTTAGGGGACGATCAGAAGACGCTGTATGCCACTTACTTCTTGAAGGGAGAAGTCATTTATTGGTGGGAATCAGTAAAAGTTATGGAAGTCACTCAGCAGATTTCTTGGGAAAGATTTAAGAAGTTATTTCTGGACAAGTATTACCCTAAGTACATGCAGAATCAGATGGAGCTAAAATTTCTTGAGTTAAAACAAGGGAACATGACTGTACTGGAATATGAGAAGAAGTTCACTGAGTTGTCAAGGTTTGTGACAAAGTATACCAGCACTGAGGAAGAAAAAGCAAAGAAATTTCAACAAGGATTGGAGCCTTGGATCAGAGATAGGGTGGCTATGTTTGAACTTGAGACTTATGCGGGAGTAGTACAGAAAGCTGCTCTGATTGAGAATAATGGGATGCAGTCAAGGAAAGAGAGGGATAACAAGAAGAGGAAGGTTCCATTTTATGGAGAAAAGTCTGAAGCTGGAAGTTCGCAAGATCGGAATGTAAAGAGGATTGGTTTCCAGAAGGGCGGAAATTTTCAAAGGAAAGGAAATTTGGGCAAAAGGCAAGAATCAAAAGGGAACAATCAGGCAAACCAAGGGCAAGTTGGAGAAAACAGGTTCCAGAGGCCAGAATGCAAGCACTGTGGAAGAAGGCACCCCGGAGTATGCAATAAGCTGAGTATGACCTGTTATAGGTGCAATCAGAAGGGACATTTGGCAAATGAGTGCAAGATGCCGAAGCCAGGAGTTACGTGCTACAAATGTGGGAAGACTGGACACATGGCTAGGGAATGTAAGGCAACAGGACCAGTCAGAGCTCTGATGAACGTGGCAAGTACCAGTGCAAGCGTGCCAGCTGAGGTATTGGCATTACCTCCACCACCCGCACCAACCCCGCAAGCAACAGCAAGGACATTTGATCTAAAGATGAAAGATGCTGTTCAGAATTCTGAGGTGATAGCAGGTACACTTTTACTCAATAATGTCAAAGCCAAAGTATTGATTGATTCGGGAGCCACAAGATCTTTCATAACAGAATCCTTTGTTGATAAGATCCAATGTGATAAAACGGTTATGAGTGAGGTAGTAAATGTGGTAATTGCGAACCAAGAGAAGATTCCTGTGAATCGATTTTGTCCAAAATGTGAGATTGATATTTCAGGATATAAGTTCTCGGCCGACTTGATACTCTTCAAGCTGGGAGAATTTGATATAATCTTAGGAATGGATTGGTTAGGAGAGAATAGCGCGCAGATAAATTGTAAGACCAAGAGAGTGAATTTAAAGACGAAGAGTGGAGAGAAGGTAGTATTTAAGGGACAGAGGCAAGAGCGACTATTTCTTACAATTATTCAGGCTAAGAAGTTACTTAGAAAAGGTTGTGAGTCGTTCCTAGCATATGTAGTGGATTCAGAGAGAGGCAGCCCCAGCATGGAAGATATTCCTGTAGTTAATGAGTTCCCCGATGTGTTTCCCGACGAACTACCAGGCTTACCACCAGATCGACAAATTGAGTTCGAGATCAACCTTGCTCCAGGCACGGAACCAGTTTCAAAGGCTCCGTATAGGATGGCACCAGCAGAAATGAAAGAGTTGGCGAGCCAGCTACAAGAATTATTGGATAAGGGAGTGATACGACCAAGTACGTCGCCATGGGGAGCACCTGTTCTCTTTGTGAAGAAGAAAGATGGGAGTATGCGTCTATGCATAGATTACCGGGAGTTGAATAAAGTAACGATCAAGAACCGCTACCCGCTACCAAGGATAGATGACCTTTTTGATCAGTTAAAGGGAGCAAAATGTTTTTCGAAGATTGACTTGAGATCGGGATACCATCAATTAAAGATCAAGGAAGAAGATATTCCCAAGACCGCATTTAGGACCAGATATGGGCATTATGAATTCCTAGTAATGCCGTTTGGATTGACCAACGCCCCGGCCGCATTCATGGATCTGATGAATCGGGTATTTAAGAAGTATTTGGATAAATTTGTCGTGGTATTTATTGATGACATCCTTATTTATTCTAAATCGGAAGAAGAACATATGCAGCATCTCTGGATAGCCTTGGAGATACTCCGACAAGAGAAGTTGTATGCCAAGTTTACCAAATGTGAGTTTTGGTTAAAGGAAGTTCAATTTTTGGGGCATGTTATTGGAAATGATGGAATTAAAGTGGATCCGGCGAAGATTGATGCAGTTATGGGTTGGGAGAGGCCAAGGACTCCTACGGAAGTGCGAAGTTTTCTAGGATTGGCCGGATACTATAGAAGATTCGTCAAGGATTTCTCGAAGATCGCCACGCCATTGACCAAGTTAACCAGAAAGAATCAAAGGTTTGAATGGAGTGCAGAATGTGAAAGTAGCTTTCAAGAGTTAAAACAGAAGTTGGTAACAGCGCCGGTGTTAGTACTTCCAGATGATCAAGGGAATTTTGTAATATTCAGCGACGCTTCACATAAGGGTTTGGGTTGTGTGTTGATGCAACACAGTAAGGTAATAGCATATGCGTCAAGACAGTTGAAGCCGCACGAGTTAAAGTATCCGACGCATGACTTGGAACTAGCCGCCATAGTATTCGCACTCAAGATTTGGAGACACTATCTCTATGGAGAAAAGTGTGAAATCTACACGGATCACAAGAGTTTAAAATACATTTTTACTCAGAAAGAGCTCAATATGAGGCAGAGGAGATGGCTGGAATTGATTAAGGACTATGACTGTTCGATAAATTACCATCCTGGAAAGGCGAACGTAGTGGCCGATGCGCTGAGTCGGAAGGAAAGATTGAATGCAATGATAACATCAAAAGAGTTATCTGAAGAAATCGGAAAATTTGAATTGGAACTTTGTGCTTATGGGGAAGTCAAAGAAGTTTGTCATGCAATGACCTTTCAGCCAATACTACTGGAAAAGATAAAGAAGTATCAAGAGGAAGTAATGGAAAAAGAGAAAAATCAGTTATCTGGAGAAGAGATTAATACTAAAAGGGATGAGCAAGGAATACTAAGGTTTTCATCCAGAATATGGATTCCCCATGTATCTGAATTAAAGAATGAGATCCTCCATGAAGCCCACCATTCGAAATTCTCAATCCACCCGGGAAGCACCAAGATGTATCAAGACTTAAAGAAGAACTTTTGGTGGCCAAATATGAAGCGAGACGTGGCAGAATGGGTTGCGAAGTGCTATACTTGTCAGAAAGTAAAGGCAGAACATCAACGACCAAGCGGGTTAATTCAGCCCCTGAAGATTCCAGAATGGAAATGGGAAAATATCGCTATGGACTTTATAGTAGGACTACCGCGAACAAAATCCGGACATGACGCAATATGGGTTATAATTGATCGTCTTACGAAGTCGGCGCATTTCCTTCCAATAAATGAGAAGTCGTCACTGGACAAGTTGGTTCATCTGTATGTGCACGAAATCGTATTAAGGCATGGAGTACCTGTATCAATAGTTTCAGACAGAGATCCCCGATTTAACTCAAGATTCTGGAAGCAATTCCAGGAATGTCTTGGCACGAAGTTGAATATGAGCACGGCGTATCACCCGCAGACTGATGGCCAGAGTGAAAGAACAATTCAAACAATTGAAGACATGTTGCGCAGTTGTGCAATCGATTTTGCTGGAAGTTGGGACGACCACCTGCCATTAATTGAATTTTCATATAACAACAGCTATCATTCCAGTATCGGCATGCCACCATATGAAGCTTTGTACGGGCGAAAATGTAGATCACCAACAAGTTGGGATGAAGTAGGAGAAGGAAGAATTCTCGGCTCAGAATTGGTACAACAGTTGCATAACTCAGTCAAGTTAATTCAGAAAAGGTTGCTTGCTGCTCAAGATAGACAGAGGAAGTATGCGGATCCAGCGCGTAAGGATGTTCAATTCCAAATTGGCGAAGCTGTGTTGCTAAAAGTGTCACCTAGGAAAGGGTTGATAAGATTTGGCAAGAAAGGAAAGTTAGCACCTAGATACGTAGGTCCTTTTGAGATTTTGAGTCAAGTAGGAAAGGTGGCCTACGAGTTGGCCTTACCACCTCAGTATCAGCATGTGCATAATGTGTTCCATGTGTCGTTGCTTAAGAAGTACAATCCTGACGCTAGCCATGTGATAGAATATGAACCTGTAGAAATTCAGGCAGACCTGTCATTTGTGGAGCAACCGGTTAAAGTACTCGACTGGCAAGTAAAGAGTCTTAGAAATAAATCAGTAAAGTTAGTGAAAGTACTTTGGAGGAACCCTAAGGTCGAAGAGTCGACTTGGGAGTTAGAGTCTGATATGCGTTCCCGGTATCCTCATCTGTTCTCTTAGATTCTGGGGGCAGAATCCCTTAAGGGGGAGAGGATGTTACGACCGGCATTTTCGTGTAATATTAATTGTGGATTTGGTATAATATTAAAGCCGAATAAAAATATGTTCAATTATTGTACGATTGTGTAAGCGAGAATTTCTGCATTATAAAATTTTTATGTGTAATACATGATTTTTTTTCAAAGCAAAATTTTAATTATTTCCTTTACTTTTGATTTATAAGGAATATTCTAAGCCTTGGAGAAATTTTCTTTTAAAAGATATTTTGTTCACAAATTTTGAAAGTGACTTTATAAAATCTCTAAAAATCCAAGTTATTTTATGGTATAAATTTTATAATTTTTGAACTTGTGTTTTATTTTATAAAAATAAATCTTTATAAATATAATTAGCAAATTCCATAGTTATCCTTGCATGCAAATTCCTTCCATACATTCCAAAAGGGCTAAAGAGTCAATAACCACCCCACTAACTCTTATTTCCTAGCCAAATACCTTCTTTACCCTTGCATGCAAATTCAACCAAGTTCAAGTGGAAGGCTAATCATGTCAATTCCTAATTCCACTCACTTTTGCCAATACAAAAACCATAAGACAAGCAAAGTCATGATCATTTTTACTCATCACCCACACCACACTCACTCTTCTCTCCCTCCTCCTCCCTCACTCTCGGCTCTCTCTCTCTCACTCTCGGCCTTTAGCCGAGAACCACCCCTCCCCATTTTTTTTCATTTCTCCACCAAGCTTCTACTCTTTATACAAGTAAATGTTATCTTCCATACCATGATCATTCATATTTCAAAGAGTTTTGAGTAGAAAGTTTAAGTTTAAGGGTTGCATGTAAAGGTTTTAGTGAAACTCAAAATACAATCTTGATTCTTATGGATTTAAGGTTGTTTTTGAGAGGACTACAATGAATGGATAAGTGCCAAGTCTTGAGAAGGAAACTCTTGATGATTTAATGGCCATTTCCATCCATTTCATTCGGCCATGACCATATGGGAGCCGAATGAATGGTCCTTGAAATCATTCTTGTTGTTTTGTTCAATTTTTGCATGTTTATGTGATAATGACTTGAATTTTGTGGTGAAAATTTGATAAAACTCCTTGCATGCTAAGTGATCATCTAGGTATACCTTATGCTAGGCTTGCATGTCAATTTTAAGATGGAATATATGTAGAAAATATGTTGTTTGGTTTGAAAAACCCGAAGGCATGCATGCATGTGGAATTCTCTTAGTTTGTTGTAAGATTTTGATCATTTGGAAAAGATTTTGTTAGTGAGCCTTAATTTCAGTAGGAATAATGTGATAATATTGATTTATGCTTCTTGTTGCATGGTAATAAATTGTGGTTATCTTTTATAAAAATATATATCTTGTTGTTTCAAAAGCATGAAGATTTGCGATTTGTTAAGAGTAGTCTCTTTCGTTTTGCCATAGTTGCACCTTAGGTAAGGATGATCTCACCAAGGTTATTTTGAGAAAAAGGGAGTTAGTTCAGTAGAATACCAAGTATAGGTCTTGGTTTAAGTATTTAGTTGTTGTTAATTGGGTTTGTCAAGTCAAAACCTTGGAAAATGAGAGTTATAGTTTCTGCAGAAAAATCAGTTTAGTACCCTGAGGTTTAGAGCGAGTTTTGACCATGTCATTGATGTGCACTTTGAGGCCCAAGCCACCAGAAGTTAGTATGTGGAATATATAATAGGTTTTAGGAGTTGATTGGAGGTTTGCATGTCATTTGGTTAGGTGCACAAGTAGAATAACAAAATCTGTCCAGCAGGGGACAGTTTTGTTACAACTTAGAAATAGGGAGATTTGGCCATGTCATGGGTAGGCCCTCATTAGGCCCAATTGGGCCTTAGTTAGAGGGTGTGTCAGAGAAGTTTTTCCAACCATAGTTCATAGGATATGAGCTAGAACCACGTGTCACAAGTTAATTCAAGTCAGGGCATTTTCTGCCCAGAAAAAAACAGGGGAACCTTGGACTTTTAGCTTAGGCCCAAGAAGGCCCAAGCCAGGCCTTTGAGCCACATCAAGCTTGTGAGATGCCCTTAGGTCAGGAAAGTCTTGTGTAAAAATTTTGAAGAAAAACTTGTAGTTTAAGAGTGTCTAATGCACTCAAGAAACCTTAGTTACCATTCTGAAATTTGCACCAGTGAACACTTTCACTTATCGCATAGTTTTAGGACACTTAGAAGTGAGTATTAGGTCGACCACCATAGTTGTAAGATAGTATAAGGTCAGTAGAACAAAAGGCACAAGTGAGGGTCAATAGGTTTTGGATAATTTAGGAAAGGCACATTGAGTTAGGAAGCCCAAATTCGAAGACTTCGTTTAGTTAGCGACCAAGTAACTTGAGTGGTGAGTCGAGATCATCCAAGCCTAGTGTGGCATTATGGTGTATATGATGTTATTTGGTATTAATATACGATATGTGATTATGTGGTTACATGTGTACATTTGAAAATATAAAGGTGGATATGAATTAAGTGCGTATAGGCCTAAGTGCCATCCATGTTTAATTTCGGGTTGTAAATAGGTTAAGATGGAAAGAATATATTATAATGAGGATTATTATTATTATGTAGGATCTCGAGACGAGGGAAAACTTGCCATAAAAGTCGAGTGAAGCTCCAGTTGTTGCTCCTACCAGTCAGACCAGACCAGTCTATCTCAAGGCAAGTGATTCAACTTGACCTTCGCATTTACTGTAAACAGTTCATATATATATCGATGCAATTATCCTGAGTCATTTTGATATATTTAAATCAAGAGTATCTTTTGTTTATCTTTGAGTTACATAGAAATGCCATGAACCCTCGAGTACATATTGCAAGTAGTTCAAAAGTCTTTTATGATAGTTTAATGCCATGATAAATTAGAGATGCGTTATAATATCTTATTGATCCTTTTGTTTATCATGCTACTGATCCCTGAGAAATCTTGATGTTGCACCCTGATGCTTTGATTCAACTCTTGAAATAGCCTCGATAGAAACTTTATTTTGATACCTAAAAGCCAATCATTTCTTAAATACATTCATGATTGTTTGATAACCCTATCCTTACCCTAAAGCTTGACACCCTGTTATATACTGAGCTGATGATCGCCTTCTTTATATTTTAACACCTTTATCCTATTGGAACCAGTGATGCCTATCTTTTGATGTTCTAATACCTATATCTTGTCTACAACTGTTGCTTTAAGTCTAGTTTGGCATTACTCTTTCATCTTATCCAATAGCCTGGCTTAATTTCCTTGTCTAAGTTCTTGTTTATGGAAACCTCTCAACTACCCTAATATAGTAAAGTCTAGTAGATCATGGCCCTGAGATTTAGAGTCATATTTCCAGTGTTTCAAGTTGATCTATAATCCCTTGATAAAAATAATTACAGTCGAAAGAAATTTTGTCATAAATCGGCATCAGTTTTTAAAATGATTAAAACGTGGATTTTTCAGTCCCAAAGGGGGACAAATGTTTTCTTGAATGGTGGATCTGGACTGAGACGCGAGTCCTTTCCACACTTATATTAGGCTTAAAAGTTGCCTAGGGATTCCCAATAATGTTTTAGAACCCAGCGAGGTTCGGGATTACTTCGCGGCTGATCACCGGCTGTAATCCGTAGCGTCATAAAATGATTTTGATTAAGAATGGTTTTAAAATTTGTTTTGATGCAAGCAAATTGATGCCAACTCACATAAGATTTATCTCTCGATTATCATTGATTATGTCATTCCATTGTCATTCCTAAAGGTATATCTCGATTTATGCTTTGCGTTGTATTGTTAGCACTTGTTGAGCTTTTGGCTCACTTCTTGCTTTACCCTGATATTACAGCTAGCAGCCATGGTTAGATTCAAGCAGACTGCCCGTAAGACCTGTGATGCGGATGCATATGTTCGAGCCCAGGTAGAATAAGTAATAATAGCTGTGTGAGGACTCGGTATTTGTAATCAGATGTAATAGTTGATAGTGTTGGGCTGTTCCAAACCCTAAACTGTAAGATCTTGGATTTTGGTTGTGTAGTACTCATTAAAATGATGTAATAACTATAACTATTTTGCTATTTAAGTTGGGGGTGTGACATTAATAATAATCTTGTTGTTTATATTTTGGTAATTGTGTTTGGTGACGTCAACTCCTGACCCCGGGGTTGAGGCCATCACAAGTTTGATCTAATGGATTGCACATCTGCAAAATCTCCCATGGCCACTGCAACTAAGCTTGAATTAAACACTACTGAAAAGTCTGTGGATATTTCAAGGTATAGGGGCATGGTTGGCTCACTTCTGTACTTAACAGCTAGTAGGCCAAATATAATGTTTGCTACTTGTCTTTGTGCTAGATTTCAGGCTTATCCTAGAGAATCTCACTTAGTAGCTATTAAGAGAATTTTCAGATATCTCAAGGGAAGACCAAAGCTTGGCATTTGGTACCCTAGAGATTCTGGTTTTGATCTAACTGGTTATCAGATGCATATTATGCAGGTTGTAAAATAGACAGAAAAAGCACAACAGGAACCTGCCAATTTCTAGGGAACAAGCTTGTGTCCTAGTTTAGTAAAAAGCAAAATTCAGTTTCTAATTCTACAGCTGAAGCTGAATATATTGCTGCTGGTAGTTGCTGTGCACATATTTTGTGGATGAAAAACCAATTGTTGGACTATGGTCTACAAGTGAATAGAATTCCCATTTTCCTTGATAACACAAGTGCAATTGTCATCACTGAAATCCAGTGGAGCATTCAAGAACAAAGCACATAGACATAAAATACCACTTCATAAGGGAACATGTGATGAATGGTACTGTGGAACTTCATTTTGTTCTAAGTGAAAAGCAACTTGCAGATATATTTACCAAGCCACTTGATGAATTCACCTTTTTAAGGTTGATAAGTGAGTTAGGTATGCTCAATTATTCTTGAATCATTTCACATATTTTTGCAAGTTGTTGTGCAGCCAGAAACTTAATTGATTTTTCTGTTTTGGATGAAATTTTGGAATCCATCGAGTTTGATCATCTGTCGGAATACTACTTGTTAATAAAAATTAATTATTTTTCTGGAGTATTTTATAACTCGTCCGATAACTGACTTATCTCATCTGTCGAACTGTCTCAATCTTAGCCGTTAAAACTCTGAACATTATCCATCGAGTATACTTACAGCTTGTAAGCATGGCACGATGGATAAGTGACAGAATTTTTAAAGTTTATCTATTTTTAAACGGCTATTTTGGGCTATTTTGATTGGTCACTTTATTTTGCTTTATTATTTTTGACAGTTTATTTCTGAGATTGTATAAAAGAAGAATTCATTTTTATTCTACTCTTTTATCATTCTCAATTCAATTGCTCTAACTTCCTTTCTTCTTCAAAGCAAAAATTCTCTCTGTAAATTTCTCATTGTCTAACAATGGCACCAGTCATCAAAATCATGTCTCAAACTGGATATATTTATGAAAAGAACAACTCCACAGCCTTGTAAACAAGGAGATTCAATAGTCTGGAGAGTTTCACAAGATGATGGACCTTGTGAAAAGCTGTAAACTCAGTTATGCTATGCTGGAATCACCCACTATTTACTGTGAAGTTGTGGAAAAGATATGGACAACTACAATATACAACTCTACTGACAAGACCATCACTTTCACTCTCAAAGGTAAACAGTTTTGCATTAACAGTGACATTGTTAAGTGAAATTAGGAGGTTAGGTTTTAGAAAGGAATTGAGCTTTTTGTGTGATATGGTAACTAAAGTTTTCTCTGGTAAAATTAGCAACTTTGACTCTGTTAACATCTTCATGATTAACATGCTTTACATGCTAGTTACTGATAAATACTTTAATTTTAGTGACTTGGTCTTGTTTGAGTTAGGTTATAAGTTAGGAGAGCTGAATAAGAGAGGTAAAAGTGTCTACTATGCTAGATTCTTTATGATGCTTGCTAACCATCTCATTGAGAACAATGTAATTAAGAACCCAACCAACAAGCTAAATTGTTGGGTTCAAGAAATGAGGATTATTGCAGATCTCAACAGGATAAATCACCACAAAGAGGTGCCTCTCCTTTATTTCCAATCACGGAGGGACCTCAGGTAAGTGAGGTAAGTTCTACTGTCTCCACTCTTCCAACCTCACACATTTCTTTGCCTTCAAGTGTAGTCATGGAATCTGTGTCAATGACCCAACAGATGCCTACCCAAGCTACCAAAACAACAATCTCTAAACCCAAATCTAAGAAAGCCCTCTCTGGTTTCTTCCAAAAAGAAATCAGTTGCAAAATCCATTAAACACAAAGAGGGGAGTGTGAAGGTGAGTGAGCAAGGTGAGGGACAGGGTGAAAATCAAAGAAACCCTAAGGATAAGGCTATTGATATAAGTGTACCCAAGCCTAGCCACACCACAGTTTCCCAACAAACTGTGGTTGTTAATAAGGAAATTAGCTCATTTCTAGTTTCATCATCCTAAAAGGATGTTACTATTGAAACAAGCTCCCAACCAGGAGCACAGGCCAAGAGGGGTAGGGATACTAGTTCACCACAAACTTATGCTAGAAAGAAAAGATCAAAAACCCTTGGGGATGCATAGGGAACACACATAGTGCAAACTGGTGCTAAAGACCCAGTCACTGCACCTTCTCAAAGTTAGATTGACGTGGCTCTAATAAATGTGGAGTCACAGCCAAAATTCTTAACAATTGAAGCACCTGAAACACCAAATTCACCCACACACTCATTGGATGTTGACATGATCAATACATCACTTCCAAATTCTCTATCTTTAACTCTTGTGGAGAAGCCAAAAATCCAAGCAAGTGAGCATCATCTTTTAGATGATTTGTTGGCTTACTTGCCATTTCTTTCGGAGTCCGTTGAGACATCTGTGCCCAAATTTTCATCAATCTGCACAGAGTCTGCAATAGTCTTGACTCCAATCTCATTCATTTCTTCTATCCTGATGGATATTCATCATCCGTCGAGTAGTGATTGTATCCCGACGGATAAGCCTAACAGCAGTCATCCGTCGGATAGCCATACTATTGTCCCGATGGATATTCATCATCCGTCGGGTGTCTCTGCACAACTTCAAATTTCTTCAATTCTTACAAGTGCAGAAGACTTAGTGGTAGTTCAATTACTCTTAGGACTGAGGGAAGGGAGTGAATTGAGTGAGAGTTTGGGTTGCTCCCAGGAAAAAGGAGAGAAAATGAGTGAACAAATGCAGCCCATTTCTTCAGGACTGGCAAAAGTGAGTGAGAGGAGTCCCACCTTAGATGGTAAAGGTGAGGGTGTGAGGGTGGGTAGCCAAGGGGAGCCCTTGATGCAAGAACAGAGAGATCATGAGAGAAATGCAGGTATATGAGAAATAAGGGTGGACATCATTATTAGTGAGTCAATGAATGTCAATGAAGCAAACAGAGAGGAACTATCTCAACATAGTCAAGCTGTTATAGATTCCACCTCTTCGGATGCTGAGACATTTACTCATCCTGTTCTAGCATATCAACTTTTGGCTGGACAGGGCAACGAAAATGCATAAAGGATGCTGAATTTGGTGCACACCATTCAATCCATGCAAAGAGGAAAGGATGCCATCACAACAATGCCTTCTAAGCTGGTGATGACATAGATAATGAGGTTGGTGGGTCAGAAGAATTCTTTGATGATGATAGTGAAGAGGAGTCACTGGATATAGGGGGAGAAGTAGGCCCTAGTTTCGGATCTGGTATGCCATCTTGGGCATTTTCAAAGAAATGTGATGAACATTATTTCAAGACCACCCTCATTCAACTCATCAGTCAGACACAATCTGCTCTACAATCAACAACAAATGCCAACACCAAGAAGCTCCTACAAGCACACCTTGCTTCTCTTCAATTACAAAAAATCCAAGGCTTTCAACACAGTCAAAATGTCACTTCTATCAAAAATGAGGTTGATCAAATGAAGAAGGACATTTCTAAAAGATTGGATGCTAAACTTCCAGAAGCAACTATGATTGATATTAAGAGACCGCTAATGAAGAACTCTGATCTTGCTACTCAAGTGGATTCCTTGGATAAAAGGATGACTTCTATGAAAGCTATTCTAATAGCTATTCATCTACATCAAGCACAACAAACATAATTGCTTCAAAAGCTAGTGGCAGCACAAACCTCTTCCTCTACTCTACTTGCTGATAACAAAAAGGGGGAGAAAGAAAGCACTATTGTCCCAATTAGTCAAGAGGGATCAAAGAGTGAGGGGGAGCAGAATATGCGAAACATCTAAGTCATCAAAGTAACTGTGCTAACAATTGCTTTCACAAAGCCACCAGCCATGGACAGCATAGACATCATAAATCTGGCAGCAGCAAAACTAAACACAGATGAAAACTACTAAAGATTGATGTAGCAACAGCTGAGAAGGAGTTAAAAGAAAAATGGAGGAAAATAGATGTAGAAATTCAACAAAAATTCGGACCAATTCAGAAGCCAGACAAAGCATTTATTCATCACTCTCAAGTCAAAAATTGTTTTGAATGAAATGAGTATGAATTATCTGGAAAAGGCCAAACATCTTGCATCAAATCTCCAAAAGCAGATCTAATCATGAAGCCTAAAAGGAACTACTCAAAGTTCTCAGACAAAAATCCTATGAATATTGTGTATGAGACACCTAGGCAAGATGAGAAGAAGCTGTTGGCTAGGTCAATTACATTTTACAAAGATCCAGTAGATTCAGCACTCAAAAGAAGATTAGCCAAGATTTACAGAAATGGTAAGGAAATTTGTGTGGTGGTTGGACACCCTATGTTTGTGGAAGCTAAAAAGGAAGAAAAGGAAAGAATAAGGCAAGAAAAGAAGCAAGCTGCTCTGGATGCTAAGAAGCTCAAACAAAAGAAGAAGCAAGCTGCTATCTTAGCCAAACTTCAAGCTGTGAAGACCACAACTGAGATTTCTGCACAAACATCTATAATTGCTGAACCTCAAGATCAAAAAGTGCAAGATGAACCACAATAGAAAAGAAGATTCAGATACAAGCTCCACTCCAAAAGAAAATTGGACTTTAGTGATGAGAAAATGGAAGACTATATTCCCAAAAAGCCTACAACTTCAACTCAGACATCAAAACCCTCAGTGGTATTTGAAGAATTCAAGGTGGTGGATCCAACTAGGAACATTCATGGTGAGCCCATTAGCCAGTAGACTGGGATAGTTTTCCAATTCCTGAGCTAAATTTTCATATCTTCAACAAGCCAAGGAAGACAAAGACTAGAGCAAGCAAGAAAATGTTGCCTGTGACTCTCAGATCCAAGACCCTAACCAAATCTCAATCTATAGTAAACAAGGGATATTTGCTTTACATCTGTGAGATCAAGGAGTTCTCTGACATAAACCTTTACTTAGATGAATTGGAAGAAGTAAGAGGAATTGATGTTCACAGACATCATCCTGAAAGGCTGGTATTTAAATATAAGGGAGTAAAAGAGATAATATGGCCACTTCACAGGATTCTTCTAGAAAGCCAAGTTGTTCAAATAAAGATCTACTCATCTTTCAAAAAGAACTTTGGATACAATGTGACAGCAAGGACATTAGTTCTAAAGAAGATTGAGGAGCTGAGGAGTAATAGAGCTAAATATGCACTACCAAAAACCTTGTCAATTCCCTTAACAGGAAAGAGAGTGCATTTGAGGCCCTATTGGCTGATGGAATTCAGGGATGAAAAGGGAGTAAGAAGAGTCTTCAGATTGGAGGACCAGTTGAGTATCTCTAGCAATGAGACTCTATTGGAAATGCAAGAAATGCTATATCTCTCAGAAACTGATGAACTTGAGTTCCACAGACAACTCCAAAATCAGATAGAAGAGAACAACAGGAGGCTTGGGAAGAAATCTAAATAATCAAGGAAATAGACTTATCTGCTCAGACTAGAAGAGCACCTTGATAATGATTGTGAACAACTTCTTTGTACACTTTGCATTGTTTAATTTTCAGTAAATATTGTAGCACTTGTCAGTTTTATCTACTTTTCTATTCTGTATCTTTTGGATGTTTTTTTATCATCAAGCTTCTCTTAATTTATGGCTACAATTCCAGTAGACATAAATTGGGGGAGATTGTTAGGAATATGTTGTGATCTTGATGATAAATTAAACAAAACACCTTAGTAGATTTAACTTAGTGAATTTTGTAGCACTCGGCGGATGATCAAATATAGTCCCAACGAATGATTCAATATAGTCCCGACGGATGATGATTTGACATCCATCGAGTGAGTAGCTTATGTAATAATAAGTATTGTAGCACATTTCTGCAAACAAACTTGTGTAGATTCTGTAGGAGCATATGAGTCATGTTGACTACTAGTAGTTATGCAAAATAGGTTGATTAATTATAAATATGAGATGTCTTGTAATTCTGTATAAGTGAAATGGAGTCAAGTGACAAATAGCTACCCGATGGATGATCAAGAAAGCTACCTGGCAGATGGTCAACAAAGACACCCGACGGATGACAAGCATGTACCCGACGGATGATCAAATTCAAATATCTGTTGCCAGTGAAAACACAGTCACATGCGTCGAGTGTTTGCAAAAGGAATGTGGCAGCCTGTTTAGCAGGAATTTGAGAACAAAGAAGCATTACCATTTCCATGCTATTATTAAGATATTCAAAGATGCTGGAATAGAGTAGTGAAGTAGCATGAAGTTAGACTATATATGTTTTGTTTTATTATCTTGTCTTATTGTCATGTAAACTTGGTGTTATATAAACCAAGTATAGCTAGTAGAGCAACTAGCAACTAACTAAGCACACATATTTTCAAAGAAACATTTTCAAGCTGTATTTTGTAGCATTTCTCTGTAAGTTTAGTTGTTCTACTTGTATGCAGCTGTGAGCTATTCAAGCTTCTCAGGGTTCTCACTCGATATATATATATATATATATATATATATATGGTGGATACTTTCAAATCCACCAGAAAGTTTTAAAAGCTTTGTTTTTATTACTTTGAGTTTTGATTCATATAAATCATTTATTCCGCACTATGCAAATCAAACACTAATATATTATCAAGTAAGAACATTTTTAAAATCTTGAAAAAGAAGCCAAAATCACATTCAACCCCCCTTCTGTAATTCTTGTTATATTGTTAGGGAATAACAAAGTGATATTGATACCTGAGTGCATAATCATAGTTTGAAAGAAATGTTTAATGGCCTTGTAAAAATCTTCACCAACAATATCCCAGACCTCTAATTCCATCGTGAATCCATTAGGCCCTGGAGATTTATATTTCCTCATAGCTCTCAGGGTCTTAAAGATTAGGTCATTTGTAACCGGTTCTGTCATGAAAGAGGCTTGGTGAGACTTAATAGTTTTGCACTGAACAAAATCAGGGTCACAAGACACTTGATCAGTTGATGTCCCAATAGAATTTACAAAGAAATCCACTACAACCTTGGCTACAGAGCTCTGTCCAAACACCACTTTACCATTATTGTCCTCAATAGCCAGAATCTTGTTGTGGTTCCAGTTGGATCTGACCTTGTTAAATAAGAAACTGTTATTTCCATCACCAAGAGAAAGCCATTTCACTCTGGCTTTTTGTTTCAAAAAATGCTCTTCTTCTGATAGACATAATTGTAATTTGCTAGTGGTATCTTTTTCAAGAACATTCAAGATGTGATCATAAGGAAAGGAGATTAAGTCCTCATGTATTCGATGCAATTTCTGTCTTGCATTCAACACATTGTTGTGCACATTACCATGGTCTTTATTGAGTTTGATGAGCTTTGATTTGACAACCTTCAGTTTTTTACAAAAGATAGCATAAGGTCTCCATACCAGACAATGCTCCAGGTCTGAGAAAAAATTTCCTTAAAACCAACAATTGTGCTCATATGAGTAAAGTAATGGAATTGCTTTCTGTGTTTCTCCAGTTGCATAGGAACATGAAGAATGATTGGTGTGTGATCCATTAAGCCTCTAAGCTTAACTTGAGCACTGCTTTCAATAAATTGAGAAAACCAATCTTCATTAGCCAAAATCCTGTCAAGTCTCTTGTGAATAGGTTGGAGAGGTCTTTTGTTTATCCAAGTGAAGAGAGAACCAATTGTTTTTAACATGCTCTAATCCTGCCAAGGAAATGCAGTATCTGAAATTTTGCATATCAGTAGTCTAGTACTCCCTAACACCCATAACCTCATTGAGGTCTGAGATACAATTAAAGTCACCAGATAAACACCAAAGGTACTTGATAGAACTGCTAATATCTTTTATTTCATCCCACAAGGTAAGTCTTTGATGGGGTTTGTTAAAAGCATAGAAAAAGGTAACATAGAAGTGGACCTGCTTTTCAATGAGAGTAATGTGGCAAGTAATATCCTGAGCTGACATGGAGAAAACACTAACATGCTAGATGTTACTATCCCAACCAATCCAGATTCTCCCGTTATAATAAGTCATAATTAAAAACACAAGACCATATTTTTTAAATTAAAGAAGCAATGGCAGTAGAATTATCAATCTAGACTTTAGTGTCAACACAACAAATAAAAATTAAATTAAATTTATGTATAAAACCAATGACCTATGTTTGATGTTGGATTATGTTTAGCCCTGAACATCCCAGGTTGTGATATTTATTGAGATTTGGATGAGATACTAGCAGTTTTGGCTGATAGTCTAGAACTCTTCTTGACATATTTGACTGTGTTGTTATTGGTGGCATTGTGTGCTTCCAATTCATGACCCAGAGATTGTATTTCAGTTTCAATTTGACCAACTACTTTATCTTTTTTCCTCTTCCTATTTGATGGAGAATCTAGGACAAGTGGGTTTGGTAGATCATCTTCCAAGTCATCCAAGGACTCAAAAGAGTTTTTGACTAGTATTGAATCTATTTCTACAGGTTGCATGATGAGAAGATTGTCAAAGTCATCCAGTCCTTCATCATCTTATATGTTAAATTGTTGGCCTTTTGAAGTCACATCCATAACCTCGTCATCATTCATGGTTATATCACAACCCAAGAATTTTCCAATCACATTAATTTCATTATCATTGTTCTGTAAATAATTTTCTTCATAAATAGGATCCTCCTCCAGGGCACCCTTGTCACCTGGATAAGTCTCGTGTCCAACTATGTCATTTTCCAACTCAGTATTACTAGCCTTCAGTTCTGATGTTTTTCTTCTCTTGCTACCATTTTCTTTAAGATTAACCCTTTGTTTGGGTGTTGTCATGATTCTTTCTAGGTTATCAATACATCGTGATAGGGAGTGACCAAAAGCCTTGCGAAGCATACAAGAGTAAGGCAACATAGAGTATTCAATCTCTATCTTTTCCCTATCTCTAGTTCCGTCCTTATTGAATATTGGAACAAAAACAAATTATGGCTCGGGTGCATCGTAAGTAAGTTCAATTTGAACTCTAGCAAATTTGGGGGGGGGTTCAAAATGACTTGTTTCCTCATCGTATTTGAGTGCAGAACCTACTGTCTCCACGATAGCAGTAAGGCCTTTACTTGACCAATAGGGAAATGGGACATTGCTCAATCCAATCCAAATTAGAACTTTATTAACGATATTCTTCATGAATTTATTACCTTCCATCCATGGTCTTAGAAATAAAGTTTTTCCTCCCATCTGAACCGAATTAAGATTGAGGACTATATTCTTATTTGCAACTGTATTAAACCTGAATGTGAAGTACCCTTTTGAGCTATAGTAAACACGAGATAATTCCTTATTTTTCCAGAGTTTGAATGCATGATCTCTAACAAATTTAAAATCAAAGATGCCGCCTATGAAGTGACAAGTAATGCTAGACTCCCACTGTTTTATTCCATTTTTAAGAAAATCATCATTTAGCAATAGGTTAACTGACCCATCCTCATTATAAGTGAATGAAACATTAGCATTCTGTGGTTTATCACTGTTAAGATTTTGCTGAAGCATAGAGCTCCAAGTAACCGTTTTGGCTGGAATATCTTGTTTCTTACTACACTCCCCTTTTTCAAGGCTTGTGACAGTAAGAATATAAAATTTTAACTAGGATATTATCTTGTATTTATTCCAGAGAGAGAGTTCGAGAAGGGTCATTACCTGGAACATTAGTGGTAGTAGCTTTAGTTGCATTTTCATTGTTGACAGTAGTGTGGCTTTCATACTAGCTAATTGGAGATGAGGACTTCTCCAAAGGGATAAATATCTCATTTTCTAGAGGGAGCGTGACACGAAGAATAGGTTGTGATGGATCATAGTTGTTCCTAACCATCGTTGAAAACTCATCAGAGTCCATGGAACCAAAACGCTCATAATTATCCAGGTCCATAGCTGAACATATCAAGGTTGGAACACCCAAGATCTAGAAGAAAATCACCCAAAGAAGAAGAATAAGTAGGGCGTGAGAATCGTTATGAAGTAAAAAGCTAGTTATCAAGTGGATTTAGAGTGCAGAGTGTTTTTAGTGAGAATGAAGAGTTTCTCTTTGTAGAACCCATTAGTTTTTTTTTTTTACCATTATCATTTTATTCCTCAAGTGTTATTTTTTTAAATGCACGGTAGAAAATGAACACAGACACACATATAATTTTTTGATTATAGCCTTCATTAAACATGTTCTGCAAGACTTTCCTGTATATAACAAGACTAAGTCATATTGACATCCCTAAGGTTAAGTTGTATGATAATCTATATTTGTATTCTGTAATTGTATTCCTTGAGTCTGTAAAAATGTTTGGTAGATTAGACTGGGGGATTATTTTGTGAACAGCCTTCAAGCTAAGGAATAAACTCTGAAAGAAGATCAAATCTTGATCATGCCTCAAAGAGAAGTGTAGCATCTTGGATTTGAATAAAATTGTGTTAAGAAAAATGTTCTAAGTCAGATATCAACAAGTCAAGGATCAAGGGATATCGAGAAGTCTAACGAAAAGTCCAAAATGACTTATCGAGAAGTCCCAAGAGATATCGATAAGTCAACCTACATGTAGAGATCTCAGATATCGACAATTCAAAATGTCTATGTAGAGAACTGGAGATATCGAAAAGTCATTTCTTCATGTAGAGATCTAGAGATATCGACAAGTCAAAATCCTCATGTAGAGAACTCAAGATGTCGACAAGTCAAAAGCCTATATCGAGAACTAGAGATGTCGACAAGCTATTCTACATGTCGAGAACTAGAGGCCTCGACAAGTCATTTATATATGTCGAGAACTCGAGATATCGATAAGTTATTTCACTTATCGATATGTCACTTCTCTACAGAACAAAAGGAGACCTCGACAATCTATCTCATAATTCAGAATGCCGACAAGTTCAAAATTTAAGATTATCAGTAAATAAATAATTCATTCACTGAATTGGAAAGACTACAAAAGTAGCTTGAAGAATACAAGAATAAGGGCTAAGATTCACTGGCCAAAGGATGGTCACAGACCTACAAGATTCTGCACAGATTTTATAACACTAGAAAAGGAAATAGACAAGATAGATTTAGAAACTGTATTAGTACATTTTAGTGCAAGTTTTGTAAACTCATGTTGTTGGTCTATAAAGCATGCACATGTCCTTAGTTTAGATGTAACAAAAATAAATCTAGAAAATCTTGTATTCTCTCTCAAGATTTGTAGCTGAGTTCTTATTTCTAAGAACATAGATTTGTAGCAAGACAAATTTGATTAATACAATCAAGTGAGTTTTTGATATTTTGTCTTGTTTTTACAGTCAAACAATTTATCTCTACAAATTCATATTTGCTTTTGTTCAAATTAAGCTAGACACTTTCAAAAGAGAATTAAAATTTAAGAAACACATTCACCCCCTGTGTTATATTTCATTGCACTCAATATCTAACAAGCGGTATCAGAGCAAAATCTGAAAGCAAACAGATAAAGATCTTGGAAGAATGAGTGCTCAGAAATTAAGCAGTATTAAAATACATATCTTTGACAAGATCAACTACTCATTATGGAAGAAGAAAATGATGTTGTTCATAAGGATGGCCAACCTTATATACATTCAGATTCTCAAAAATGGACCCTTCATTCTTATTGAAAGGGTTCTTTAATCTACAGGAGTTAGAACTGCAGCTTGTTGGTCTTGAAATAGTCAAACAAGAAAATGAATACCTCAAGAACAAACTTAAGTGTTCTGGAGAAATAGAAGCAATGTCGAGAGAAAGAATTGAGAAAAATGATTTGAAGATCAAATCATTCAAGAATGCATCTCAGTTGATTGGTCAGAAATAAACCATGTGCTAACATAGCTATTGCTTTGGATTATGAGGCCCTGAACTCTCAGAAGAAAATTGAAGCTGACAAAGGAAAAGAAATTGAGAACCATGATGTTCCTGTGATGCTGAAAAGAGTAGATGCACCTTGTTTAAAGCTTGTGAAGTAAATGTCAATGAAATGGTGTTGGAAATCAAGCAAGAAATTGCAGATGAAGAGAAAGAAAGGAAATATGCAGAATCCTCTCCCGTCATTGAATATGAGAAGAAGCTTGTACTGAATCAAGCTACTAAGACACCAACAAAGGAGATCAAGAATGAAAATACTGGGAAAAAGAAAAAGAATAGAAATGAAAAAATAGGTGTAAATAAGAGCAATAATTATGCATATGTTGCATATGCTCCAAGGAAGAAATATCAGAAATGTGGCCCAATAAATCACCTAACTCACCTTTGTAGAAAGGATGTTAGTGTGCAAAAAGTTGGAGCATGCAAGTACAATGAGGCATTGGCTGAAGATCCCTATTCCTTCTGTGATAAGTTTGATTACATTCCTTGCAATATGAAGGTTATGACAAGCTGTCATAAGTTGTGTTAGATATATTTGATAATGTCATGGCTAATATGATTTATGTTTAGTTTTCAGATCTTACTTAAACAGGATAAATCAGTACTTACTGGAAGTCAGGACTTAAGGATATTAGTACTTCTATTATCAGGAGATAATCATCAGAAGATGGATATCAGAACTTAAGTGTCGAAGTACATTCAGATAAGGACAGTAGCTGATTAAAGGAAAGAAGATCAAGATAAACATAAGAAGAGATATGCATGAAGAAGGAATTCTGTGAAGAATAGAATACTTGGAAGAAAAGATATCTGATTGATATATTTTAGGAAGCAGAATTATATTCAATATCAATTAGCGATTATCTTGTAACTGTGTAGTATATAAACACAGACATAGGGTTTACACTATAAGTGTTATCATATTCGAGAAGATTATTCATTGTAACCCTAGCAGCTCTCGTGATATTTGTTCATCACTGAGAGGTAACAGTTCCATACTGTAACAGAGTTTATTGTTTCAATAAAGTTTGTTTTCTGTTACTTGAGATATTAAAGTTTGATTTGATTGTACTTTACACTGTATTCACCCCCTCTACAATGTGTGTGACCTAACAAGTGGTATCAGAGCCGATCTGTTAACGCACATACAGTTTAAGATCTAAACACAATCATGTCTGACACGGAAACTCCAACTAAGCCTATCAAAACTGAAGAACCACCAAAGACACAAATTCAAAGTCGGTATGAGACCATCAGAGTTCCCATACTGAGACCATCTGAATATCCCATATGGAAGGTAAGGATGACCATGTTCCTGGAAGCAACAGATCCAGAATATCTTGATAGAATCAAGGAAGGGCCTCACAAACCAACCAAGCTCACTGTTGCAGTTGCAGGTGAAGCAGCAAAGACCGTACCAAAGGAGAAGAGTGATTATACTGCTGAAGATATCGCATCAATTGCTAAGGATGCTAAGGTACGATACTTACTGCATAGTACCATTGATAATGTAATGTCAAACAGGGTAATTAACTGCAAGACTGCTAAGGAGATATGGGATGCTCTGGAAACAAGGTGTCAGGGAACTGATACAATTAAGAAGAACAGGAAGACAATACTCACTCAAGAGTATGAACACTTTGACTCAAAGGCAAATGAGTCATTGACTGATTTATATGATAGATTTGTCAAACTCTTGAATGATTTGTCATTGGTTGATAAGGAGTATGATCTTGAAGATTCAAACCTTAAATTCCTGTTAGCTCTTCCTGAATGCTGGGATTGGAAGGCAACAATAATAAGAGACAACTACAATCTTGATGAAACAACTCTTGATGAAATTTATGGAATGCTCAAGACTCATGAACTTGAGATGGAACAAAGAAGCAAGAGGAAAGGAGGAAAGTCAAAGACAGTTGCTCTTAAGGCTGAAGAAGAATCCCCCAAGGCAGCTACCTCAAGGAAAGACAAGGGTAAAGCTCTTTTCACAAAGTCTGATACTGAGTCATCAAGTTCTGAAAGTGATGATGACTCAGATTCTAAAAGCTTGCCTGAGACCGATGCTGATGAGGAGATGATGAAGCTGTGTGCTCTTATGGTGAAAGGGATCACAAAGATTGCATACAGGAAGTTCAGGAAGGGAAAGAAGTTTTCCAGGAAAGGCACAAGTTCTGATAAGAAGAATTTCAGAAGATCTGAGGGCAGAGGAGGAAAGTCTGATAGAGGAGATTATACCAATGTCAAATGTTATAACTGTGGTGAGAAAGGCCACATATCTCCTGAATGCAAGAAAGTGAAGGGTGACAAAGGCAAGGCTCTTGTCACAAAGAAGAAAAGCTGGACAGACACCTCAGACTCTGAAAGTGAGGAGAACTATGCTTTGATGGTAAATGCTGATAAAGAAAGTGCTGAGAGCAGTTCTGAAGCTGCTGAAACAAAGGTACCTCAGACTACTTATGCTTTTCATACTGATGATATTAATGAGTTGAGAAGATATCTTAAAACCATGTTTATTAGTTATAGAGATCAAACTTTAACATGTGAAAGATTAACTTCTGAAAATCTTTCTTTTAAGAAAAGAAATGATTTCTTAGAAAAAGAGTTAGTTATGTTCCATCAAACTCAGAAGGATAGAGATGATGCTTTTTATGTTAGGGATGAAGTGCTAAAAATGAATGAATCTCTAAAAACTAAGTTAGAAAAGGAAAGAGAGATTATCAGGACTTGGACTAACTCTGGCAGAACAACTCAAAATTTGCTAAGTAGTGAAAATTGGAAAGAGGGCTTAGGTTATGGAGAGGATAAGAATGATAAAGGAACTATAGAAATTAAGACTGTTGTTAAGCAAAAGCCAAAGTTAAAACCTGTTAAGTTTGTAACTATAAAGTCTGATAATGAGAAATCAGAAGTTAAAGAGGAACTAACTTCTGACAAACTAAAACAGGAAAAGACAGCTGAAGTAAACATAGGCTTAATGACTAAGAAGCAGCTTAAGCATAAGCTGAAAGATATTAAGAATGCAAACAAGGTAAAATCACCTAGGAAAAATAGGAATGGAAAGGAAGGGGTGAATAAAAGCAATGATTATAAGCCTGTTCCTGATACTCCTAGGAAAACGTGTCATAACTGTGGAAGTTCTAACCATCTGGCTTCTTTTTGCAGGAAGAATAAGAACATAAACTCCTTACCTTCAAAATCAGGAGTTAAGAGTTAGTTTATTAGATATAAACCACAAAATCCTTGTTTTCATTGTGGTAGTTTATGGCATTCCACTTATACTTGTAAGGAATATCATAGTTTGTACTATGATTATTATCAAATAAAACCTTCTTTGAAGAAAGTTTCCATTGTTCCTTCTAGTGTAAATTCTGATTCAAAGTCTGATAGTGTAAGTTCTGATAAGAAAAATGTTAACATAAACTCTGATGCTAAATCCGCTGCAAATGTTAACAAACTTGATAAGGCCAAAGGATCCAAGCAAGTCTGGGTCCTTAAAACTAATCATTAGTGGTCTTTATGATTGTAGGGCAATAGAAAAAATATTCTAGTTTTGGACAGTGGATGTTCAGGACATATGACTGGAAATAAGGCCCTGCTATCAGACTTTGTGGAGAAAGCTGGCCCAAGTGTTTCTTATGGAGATGGCAACATTGGAAAAACATTGGGATATGGCAATATCAATCTTGGGAATGTCATCATTAAAGAAGTAGCTTTGGTCTCAGGACTTAAACACAATCTGCTGAGTATAAGTCAAATCTGTGACAGAGGTTATCATGTTGATTTCTTTGAAGAACACTGTGAAGTTGTGAGTAAATCTAAAGGCAAAGTTGTTCTGAAAGGATACAGGCGTGGTAACATTTACGAAGCTAAGCTTTCAACAAGTACTAATGGTTCTGCAATCTGTCTGATGAGTAGAGCATCAATTGAAGAAAGCTGGAATTGGCACAAGAAACTCTCTCATTTAAATTTCAACAATATAAATGAACTAGTCAAGAAAGATCTTGTGAGAGGACTGCCAAAGTCAGTATTTGCTCCTGATGGCCTTTGTGATTCTTGTCAGAAGGCCAAACAAAGAAAATCTTCATTCAAGAGCAAGACTGAATCATCAATTTTTGAGCCTTATCATCTACTACATGTTGATCTATTTGGTCCAGTGAATGTCATGTCTATTGCAAAGAAGAAATATGTGTTGGTCATAGTAGATGAGTTCACCAGATACACATGGGTGTATTTCTTGCACACAAAAAGTGAAACTGCATCTATCTTGATTGATCATGTCAAACATCTGGATAAATTGGTCAAAGATTCGGTGAAAACCATAAAGAGTGATAATGGCACTGAGTTCAAGAATTTGATAATGTAAGAGTTCTGCAAAAATCATGGAATTAAACAGGAATTTTCTGCTCCTGGAACTCCACAGCAAAATGGAGTTGTTTAAAGGAAGAATAGAACTCTCATTGAAGCTGCACGTACAATGCTTGAAGAAGCAAAGCTTCCAACCTATTTCTGGGCTAAAGCTGTGCAGACTGCTTGTTTTACTCAAAATGCAACACTCATTAACAAGCAAGGAAAAACACCATATGAGATGGTGAAGAAAAAGAAGCCAAATCTGAAGTACTTTCATGTATTTGGATGCAAGTGTTTTGTTCTCAAGACTCATCCTGAACAGCTATCCAAATTTGATCTAAAAGCTGATGAAGGAATCTTTGTTGGATATCCAGTTTCCACAAAAGCCTTCAGAGTTTATAATTTGAGAACAAGAGTGGTCATGGAATCTATCAATATCTCTTTTGATGACAAGAAGATTACTGTTCTTGAAGATTTTAGTGATCATGATTAGATGAGATTTGAAAATGAAGACTCAAATTCTGATACTGAAAATCCTGACAGTCTAAGTCCTGATACTGTAAACTCTGATGGATTAAACTCTGATGTTATTGAAACTGTGGTGACTACGCCAAAAAAAGATGCACCTATGCAGGGGGGCATACTCAAGAACATATCACATCTCAAGAAGCATCAGAACATACATCTGGCTCTTCAAGTTCTGATCCGTCAAGTTCTGATAAGCCAAGTTCTGATAGTTCTAAAAATCTAAATTCTGAAGAATCCAACTCAGAGAGCATAGTTTCAGGGGGAGCATCAGAAAATGAAAATGAAGACAGCATGGATCATGGAGGAGCATCCAGTTCTAGAGAAAACCTTCCATCTGCAAGGAAGTGGACTAAATCACATACACCTGATTTGATAATTGGAAATCCTGATGCCGTCGTCAGAACTAGAACAGGTACTTCAAACGAATGTCTTTACAATTCTTTTCTCTCTCAGACTGAGCCAAAGAAAGTGGAAGAAGCTCTTCAAGATGCTGATTGGGTGCAAGCAATGCAGGAAAAGTTAAATGAATTTGAAAGAAACAAAGTCTGGACCCTAGTGCCAAGACCAAATAATAGATCTGTTGTTAGTACAAAGTGGGTATTTAGAAACAAAACTGACATTGATGGCATAATTACAAGGAATAAGGCAAGGCTGGTTCCAAAAGGATATTCTCAACAGGAGGGAATTGATTATGATGAAACATTTGCACCAGTTGCTAGGTTAGAAGCCATAAGGATATTTTTGGCTTATGCTGCTCACAAAAAGTTTATTGTCTTTCAAATGGATGTGAAAAGTGCTTTTCTCAATGGAGAATTGGAAGAGGAAGTATATGTTGAACAACCTCCAGGCTTTGTAGATTCCAAACATACAGATTATGTCTACAGGCTTGATAAAGCACTTTATGGACTTAAGCAAGCTCCCAGAGCATGGTATGAGACTTTAGCTCAGTTTCTTCTGGAAAGTGGATTCAACAGAGGAACTATAGACAAAATACTGTTCTACCTCAACCATGGAAAGGACTTACTTCTGGTCCAGATTTATGTTGATGATATCATTTTTGGGTCTACAAATGATAGACTTTGCAAGAAGTTTGCCAAACTGATGCAGTCAAGGTATCAGATGAGTATGATGGGGGAACTTAGCTATTTTCTGGGCCTTCAAGTCAAGCAGAATGAAAAAGGCACTTTTATTTGTCAAACTAAGTACACCAGAAACTTGCTGAAGAAATTTGGAATGCAAGATTGTTCAAGTGCATCCACTCTCATGGCCACTGCAACAAAACTGGATAAGGATACTGGTAAATCAGTAGATATTACTGATTACAGAGGTATGATTGGCTCTCTACTCTATCTAACTGCTAGTAGACCTGATATCATGTATGCTACCTGTCTTTGTGCAAGATTTCAAGCAGATCCAAGAGAACCTCACTTAACAGCTGTGAAAAGAATTTTCAAGTATCTTAAGGGAACAGCTGATCTGGGATTGTGGTATCCCAGAGAATCAGATTTTAATCTAATAGGTTACTCAGATGCATATTTTGCAGGTTGCAAAATTGACAGGAAAAGCACAACTGGAAGCTGCCAATTTCTTGGAGGCAGATTGGTTTCTTGGTTTAGTAAGAAACAAAAGTCAATTTCCACATTAACTGCAGAAGCAGAATATATTGCTGCAGGAAGCTGTTGTGCACAGATTCTTTGGATGAAGAATCAGTTACTGGATTATGGGTTAACATATTTCAAAATCCCTATTTACTGTGATAATCAAAGTGCTATTGCTATGACAGGTAATCTAGTTCAACACTCTATGACAAAGCATATCAGCATCAGGTACCACTTCATCAGGGAACATGTGGATGAAGGTACAGTGGAATTGCACTTTGCTCCAACAGATCAACATCTAGCAGATATCTTCACAAAGCCATTGTGTGAAGCTACTTTTACAAGATTGGTAAATGAACTTGGAATGGTTTCATGTTCTTTCTCTAACTCTGCTTAGTTTTGTTCTGATGCATCAGACTTTATGATCAGTATTTACAGAATTTAATCTCTTTGTGTATTCTGTGCTTAATTGAAAAATGTGTTTAAGTACTGACTGTTGTGTGATAAATGTTTCTAAACTCTGGTAGTGATATGTCTGTTTAGGTAACTATTCAATCCTATGAGCATAACTGTGCTAGATGATGACCTAGTAGTCTTCAATAGACAAGGGATCCCATGTAATGTAAGAAGTAATTATTTCTGTGGAAATCTATTGACACAAGCAAATTCTGATATTGAGCTTCGTTGAATTTACTTTGTCTATCTTATTACTAAGTCACAAACTAGAATAATGCTACTCATCTGTTAAGTTCTGATGCTAGTAAATCTGTTGAATGTACTAAGTGCTAATAAACCTCACTTATCAAAAGAAAAAGAAAAAGAAACAAGGATTAAAAATCAGGTACTCCTTTGAGATCTAGAGTAAAAATGTGGAAGGGAAGACCCAAGTGCCAAATGCATTGCTGGTATTAAGTAATATGCATCAGAAAAGCAAATAAAATATTTTCTTGGTGACTTTTCACACTCTATGATTACTGGAGAAATACTCTGATAATAGCATAAATTCTGATAAGCAGTCGTGACTCACTTACACTGAGAAGTCACTGTAAAATAGAATTTAAAAAGATGCACAAAATTAGAACAAAATAGTTGAGGTGGACTCAAGCATGAATTCATTCAATAGTAGGTTTCAGAATAATGACAGGTTTTTAGTAAAGTTTTAGTTATGCCTTATTTCTAAGATGTACTGAAGTGAATCAGACTTTACTCTTTGTCTGATATTTAGCTTAATGCACACACTAACCACTCCATATGAATGATGAAAATCACTGTGGGGATCTATGTTATTTTAGATGAACAGTCATTGTGTCACATTGGACAAATTCTGAGGACAAGTTCTGATTGTATGTTCTGATGATTAAGTTCTGAAGAATATAAATCAGAATTTGTGTGAGGACTTACTAAAATAGGCATTCCTTTTTCGAGTTAAGAAATTATGTTCTGATGACTGTTAAGTTCTGATATAAGTCTAAGTTCTGATATTACAGTCTGATTCTTTACTTGACTTATTTGTGGATAAAATTTGACAACAGTCTCAGTTTAAACCAGAATATGTTGAAGTGGAAGATTAATAGTCACTATAGTTAGGGATAGTGGTACTCGTACATGAACAGTCAACTTTTACTTGCTTCTTATGCGCATTAAACCATGTTTTCTCTTTCCAATTAATGTTTTTCTTTTTCCAAGTCTGGGGATACGAGGTAGAATTAATTCTACCTGTCAGCATTAAATTTCTTTGCGTCTCCTGGCATTCTCTTGCCTATATAAGCAACCACTTCACATCAGCCTTCGTATCAAATCTTTTATCACAAACTCACCTTCATTATCTTAATATCAAAAACACCATGGTCAATTACAACATGTTTTTGAACTACGAAACATTCAACATGGAGCTGAGCTGTGCCGATTGGCAGCAGGAATGGCACGTAACTGCCATTCCTGATGAGATATGGGACTCAGTTCCCCAGGAGGTACTCACCCACCTCCTGTTCTTCTACATGGACTACCATCGCCATCTGGAGCGATTAGAGGAGGAAAGGCTGGAAGCTCTCCGCCAGCAAGAGCGAATCATTCGACTCGCTATTCAGTTTGTCGAGAGTAGGAAGAAGAAATAATTTATTTTCTTCTTCCTATTTTTCTTCATCATCAGCCTTGCCCTGCTTCTTGAGCTAGGACAAAGGCTGTTGACATTAGGTTTAGCAGCTTAGGGCAATCTTGTAAAAAGTTCTGATGTAATTTAAATTTCATGAATGTATTCTCTTGATATATTAATGAAATTTGTTTTTGTTTCAAGATCTTGTCTCTGAGATATTTTATAATGCATTGATAAATCCTGATACATATTCATATTCTGATGACCATATACATTCTGTTTTAACTTAAGTTTCGATTTTACTTTATCAGTACTTGCTCATCTGATTTATTATGGTCACTTTCACTCGAATTTTTTTCAGAATACTGATGTTGCAGTAAAAAAATAATTAAATAAGTGGGAACAGTTTCAATTTTGAATTAAAACTGATTCACCTTGATTAATGGAATAACTGGGTAAGTTGAACGGTTTTTTCCTTGAAAAACTACAAGTGGGTAAGTAATGATTACTGTTTTCTCGTGCCCATTAACTATTCATTTTTACTGCATGTCTGACAGGTGTCCAACGGTTACATTCTTTTTCAAAAGTATAAGTAAGACAGAGAGAGGATTTTTTAATCTTTTATTTCCTTTCATACTTTTTCTCTCTATTTGCTTTTACTCTCTTTCTTCTTCTAACATTGGTTTTTCATATAGACATTCTATCAAACACCTAACAGGCACTTATAAATCTCGATTAATTTCATGGCACCTAAGGATTTAATCATTGATGGAGCTAAATTTATTCCAAACAACTATGCTGCAATTCTTGATAATGCTGACGCTCCGTCTGAATTGCATTTTGTGCAAGATCTTCTTGCACACAGTGAAATCGGGTATGCATTGACCCAACCTTCAGTCTTCTCAAGCCAACAAGTTCTGACACTTTGGAGGACTGGAAACTTTGATAATGGTGGTCAAACTGGTACTCCTAGTATTATTTTCGAAGTGGGTGATTCTCCATATGCAGTCACTCCTGGTACAATACGCAAGGCTCTACATCTCCCAGAAGGATGTACTTTTTCAATTCTAGAGGAATCAGCTCTTCAGGATTTAATGGCCAGTTTGGGGTATGAACAGAGTTTGGCAAAGCTTGGGCAGTTGAAACGGGCTCATATCAGAAGGGAATGGAGCTTCTTCTTCGACTGCATCACTAAAGCTTTTGGGAACAAGTGTTCGAATTTTGATGCCATCCCCATAATGAGTCAGCACATCGGGTATGCCATTATAAACCAAACTCATTTTGATTTTGCAACTGCTATAATAGGTTTTATTGGGGATAGGATGACAGAGGATAGGAATGTTGTCTACTTTGCTAGATTTTGTGAACTTATATATACTTTTTGTACTGATGAACCTCGATTAACCAGTACCTTAACTCCACCTTTCAAAGTTGCAAAACGTTACTTTAATGACCTGGTAAATGCTGACACTAAGAAACAAGTGATTAGACCTTTACAGATTCCTCAGTCTGTAAAACAGATCTTAGTGAATCCTGATCCTGATTCCTATAGATCTGTTTATCCTGATGTCCAACCAACAACCACCTCCCAAACACCACAACAACCATCAGAACATACCACTCATACTACTCAACCAACCCTCAGGAAATATATCAAATCCTATCTCTCCACTTCACAGACAGTTCAACCCGCATCCTCAGCACCTACTGTGAAGCCTTCATTTTCCAAGTCTAAGAGGATAAAGACTGTTCCTCAAACACCTCAAAAGAGAAGGAGGATTGCTTTGAGAGATGAGTCTGACAGTGAGGAACAGGTTTCTACATCAGAACCTGTTATCAAAGAAGCTGAGACAGTGACTTCTCAGAAGGATTCTGGAATTGGGGGATCTAGGCTTCTCAAAAGGCTTAGAAGAATGACTGTTCCCGAAACTCCCAAGGAATCCATATCTACAAAGAGATACAAGAAACAGAGGGCAAAAAGGCCAGTTTCATATTATGAAGAAGTAGCAGCTAAGGAAGGAGATCAGGAATCTCTAATCTCACAAGAAAAGGAATCTGCTAAAGTCACTACTTCTCCATCAACTCCATCTCAGGAAGCTGTTCCTGAAAAGCCCAACACACCATCTGTGTCTCCTGTACAAAAGTTCGTATCTCCTGTTAATACAGGCACAAGTTCTGATATTGATATCCAGACCTTGGTTGTGCCTGAAGTATTTCTTTTAGAAGCTTCAACAGCAACTAATCCATCAACAACACCTGTTACTGATGCTGCTCAAAATCCAGACTTCTCTTCTACACCTTCACTGCATCTAGATGCTGATGATCAGAATATAGGTGAGCATCAGGATATGGCTGTTGATCAGAACTTAGAACCAGATCAGCAATTAGAGGATGTTGAAGCCTCCATTTCTACTCACACTGTTGTTTTATCAGAAGATACTGATTCTGTAAGTTCTGATGCTGCAAATGCTGGAGATACTGGTGATGCTGCTCCAAATACAGATGTTGATGAAGCAGGTCCTTCAGGACATGCTCCTCAACAAACTATTCTTAAATCTGAACTTGTTAAGAAGTTTGTTACCAGAGAAGCACCAGTGCCTTGGAGTGAAACTCCTGCAGGACAGGAGTGGACTAAGGAATGGAACTCAGTTTCCTGTATTCCAACTGCAAAGCATCTGGCTGAGCACTTGACTAAAGCTGATGAGATGTTAATTACTGATGATTTCAAAACACAGCTTAGAGTCACTGCATTGAGTACTAACCATCTATAAGGTCTCCATTCAACTACTCATGCAGAGCTACACAAGATTCAGGAAGAATTCATCAAACAGGAACAAATTCAGAAAATTGACAAGAAAAAGTTCTTCCAACCTACCTTTGACAGGATTGCTTATATTGAGAAGACTCAAGAGAAACAACAAGCTCAGATTGATGATATTCTGAAAAATCAAGCTTCTCAGCAATCTCAACTTACTGAAATCCAAGCCTCAGTGGAATTGCTTGTCTCTCTTTTACTACCTGCTGATGCCAAAAAGGGGGAGAAAGTAATTAAGTCCAAATGCAAGACTGACAAGACACTGAAAGGGAAGGATGATGAAAAGGATGATCAAGGAAACTCTAGAATGGGTAGAGGTCATAGTCAAGGTAGAGGTTTCTCATCAAAAAAAGCTGAAATCACAAGTCACAGGACAAGTTCTGATACTGGGAAAAGAATTAGTTCTGCTACTGGTAAAAGGATAAGTTCTGATGAACTTTTAGATCTTGATGAAGAAATGTCAAGACAGTTATTTCTTCAGGAAAATCCAGGAATGGACTTGGAGAGTTTAATGGAAGAAGAAGCCAGACTTAAATCAGAAAAAGTCACATCTAAATCTGAAGCTTCTGGTAAAAAGAAACTTCCAAAAATCAAAGGCATTGTGATAAAAGAAAGGACAAATACTGAAGCAACATTGGCTAAATCACAACCGCATATAGATCCAAGATCTAAGGGTAAAGAAAAGGTCGGTGAACCTATCAAGGTTTATGTGCCACCTGAGAATGAAGAAATCACTGATGAAAAGGATGATCTTGCTCTGACTTCAAGAAAAGTTCTTAAAACAACCTCTGGCATGGCTCAAGTTGTTCAGAGTCAAGAGACAGTAAGTTCTGATATTCCAAAGAAGCAAGTAACCTCTGACATAGCTCAAGTTAACTTGATATCAGAAGATAGATCAAAGACACTCCTACCAGGATTCACTAAAGCAAAACAGACTCAACCTTTGAAGACTGCTGCAAGTGGTTTTGAAGCAAGAGTAGTTACTGGAAAGGAAGCAAGAGATAAAACTGGATTGGGAAGTGTTGATGAAAGAAGAATACAGAACACTACCAATGATCCAACTTCCTTGAGTGAACCAGGCATTGGAGCAACTCCTGAGAGATTGAATCAACTGGAATCTGTACAAATGGTTTACCATACCTACTTGAAAGAACACATCTTGTTGTACTTCATGACAGATGGTAGGGTTTATCATATAAGGCAAAATGCCATTCCATTGAATTATTTTGAAGAATTGGAGCATGTATTATTCTTACTTCAAGTGGATGACAGATTGACAGGAAGTGTTGCAAACTACTTGAAGGATCAGATTCAGAGACAGAAAAGGCTTTATTCTGTTAAGTCTGACAGCACATATGTTCCAAAGTACAGAGATCACAAGGGTGATATAGTTGAAATGAAGCCCAATACTGCTAAGATTATAACTACCTTTCTGGGTTACAGGGCTGTGGAATTCAATCTTGAGTCTGATAAAGCTTATTTGATCAGACTGGATTAGGATATAAGAAAAGCAAAGATTAATGATCTCAGGGCTACAATCTTTCAAATTGGTGAAGATAATGCAGAGCTTAAAGATGCTAAAAGGAGGATGATTGATGAACTTAGATATGCTGAGAGATGTTTGTTGAAGAACTATCTCAGAACAACTCCTGACATCAGAGAGATCAGAAGATGAAGCCAAGTCAAGATCTACAACTGATTAAATTCTGATATTTGTACAGACTGAAGCTGTTATCAGAAGTTAAATATTGGTAAAGCTTTAAGGACTGTAAGTTGTAGTTATCTAGTCTAATTCTCATGCATTTGTACTTAATGTTTTTGACATCATTAAATATCTGTTAAACTTGTATATTATGCTAATTTACAAGTTGGGGGAGATTGTTAGATATATTTGATAATGTCATGGCTAATATGATTTATGTTTAGTTTTCAGATCTTACTTAAACAGGATAAATCAGTACTTACTGGAAGTCAAGACTTAAGGATATCAGTACTTATATTATCAGGAGATAATCATCAGAAGATGGATATCAGAACTTAAGTGCTGAAGTACATTCAGATAAGGACAGTAGCTGATTAAAGGAAAGAAGATCAAGATAAACATAAGAAGAGATATTCATGAAGAAGGAATTCTATGAAGAATAGAATACTTGGAAGAAAAGATATCTGATTGATATATTTTAGGAAGCAGAATTATATTCCATATCAATTAGCGATTATCTTGTAACTGTGTAGTATATAAACACAGACATAGGGTTTACACTATAAGTGTTATCATATTCGAGAAGATTATTCATTGTAACCCTAGCAGCTCTCGTGATATTTGTTCATCACTGAGAGGTAAAAGTTCCATACTGTAAAAGAGTTTATTGTTTCAATAAAGTTTGTTTTCTGTTACTTGAGATATTAAAGTTGGATTTGATTGTACTTTACACTGTATTCACCCCCTCTACAGTGTGTGTGACCTAACAAGTTGAAAAAAGATCTTAAGGAAGTCAATCTTGGATCTGAGATTAAAAAGAAAAATGCCAATCAAACTATGAATGTTGTTCTTTTTGAAAATTCAAATTCTACTTCTACAACTTCTGTGAAAAGAGAAGAAAGTGCCCAACACTGCTTAGGTAGATAAACACACTTAATCCTCATTGTGTGCAAGGCAAGAAAAAAAAAGTCATATGAATCATTAACAGTGGATATTCCAGACATATGACAGGTGATAGAGCCCCGGTATCACAGTTTGATGAATACAAAAGTTGCTTGAAGAATACATGATCAAGGGCCAAGGTTCACTGGACAAAGGACGGTCAGAGACCTACAAGATTCTGCACAGATTTTCTAACACTAGAAAAGGAAATAGTCAAGATAGCTTTAGAAACTGTGTTAGTACATTTTAGTGCAAGTTTTGTAAACTCGTGTTGTTGTCTATAAAGCATGCACAGGTCCTTAGTTTATATATAACAAAAATAGATCTAGAAAATCTTGTATTCTCTCTCAAGATTTGTAGCTGAGTTCTTATTTCTAAGAACACAGATTTGTAGCAAAATAATTTGATTAATACAATCAAGTGGGTTTTTGATATTTTGTCTTGTGTTTACTGTCAAACAATTTATCTCTACAAATTCATATTTGTTTTTGTGAAAATTAAGCTAAAAACTTTCAAAAGAGAACCAATATTTCGGGATTTTATAAAATTTAGGAACCAATATTTCATTAATTATTTATCTTTAAATGATTTTCTGAATGCAATTATGTGTAAATTCAGTATTTAATTCTAGAATTTTTCAAAAATTACGAAACTCATATTTTATTAAGTTTTGAATATTCTGAGAATTTTAAAAATATTTCAAAAAATTTTGGGATTTAAATTCACCTGAGAGTTTATTCGTTAATTTGTTAAAACCCAATGTAGTGTGCGTTTGAATAATTCGTATTTAATTATAAAACTTTTATTTTATTAAATTTCGAATATTTCGAGAATTTTTGTATTAATTGATAATATTTTAGCTCATTTTCAATAGAATGAGCTTTGTTCAATAGAATGCATGAATCGAGTCAAACTTGGGCTTCCGGATATTACAATGACACGTTGCAAAATCTTATAAAAGAAATTGACACATATCCGGTTTAAACTGATACGTGTAAACATCAGAGTTAATTTCCCAAATCAATATCTTTAACCTCTCTCTCTCATCTCGGATGTGTCTCTCTCTCTCGGAATCTCTCGCCCCCCTCTTGAATCTCTCTCGATTATTCTCATTTTCTTTCATCTCTCTCTCCCTCTTTCTTCCATGTCCTCTATTCTTCCATTTCTCTTCCGTATTTTGGTGAGTTCCGGTCATTTAACTCCAGTTATTTGCTTCGATTATTCCTGTTGATTATATATACACGCATATGTGTGTATATATCTGTGTGGTGTTGCCATGTTCTTTGCTGCCTATTTTTCCGGTCGCCACCGTCTGAATTTCCGGCAAGGTGGTTGGGTGTGTGTGTGTGCGCACGCGTGTCTGTTGTGTATGCGCTGCTTGTGCTGTGTGTGATGTGGTTGCTGCGTGTGATCATTCTATGGTGATGTTTGGTTCCTGTATTGTGGTTTCGGTTAGGCTGATTCAGTTTAATTATTTTCTACAAGATAATTTTTGACTACTTTCGTGAAACAAATGATTTTTCATGCAGGAAATTAATTTCGTAATCGGTGGAATTGGCGTTGGGAACCCGAAATTAATCGGGTACCCGCAAGTTTTACCACCGTTGACGATGAGCTTCGGCGAGTCGACGGTTGACTGTGATGAATTATTCCGAGTCCTAAATTTATAAAACAAATAAAGTAGCTCATAAAAAATTAGTTTTGGAAAACATAAATAATTATTTAGTTTAAAAGCCGTATTGAGATTAAAAATTAGAATTATGATTGTTGTGTTGTGGACGTCGATTATGTTTCGACAGGTAGTCCAATAAATAGAAGAGTCGCTGTCCAAATTTTTCTAAAATTATTTTAAATATGAGAAATGTGCTATAAGATATAAAATATTTTACCCCTATTGTGAATATTGATTATGTGAATATGTTATATATATACGAGTCGGGTTATCGGGGTTAATTAGGTTTAAGGATATCAAACATGTCGGTATATCTAATTAGGATATTCTGTTGTTGTAGATTCCAGACAAAGTTCGCGAGGATTAAAGTCAGTTGAGCGCAGCTCCACTAGGAATCCCGATAAATCCTTGCAAGGCAAGTACCCCTAACCATACTTTTATGGTTCAGTACATATGAATAACTATTGTTTTATTTTTGAACAGGAACAAAAATGTTTTAAGTTACGTATCCCCTGTAGTTATAATTATTTGTTTAAAATATGTTTTGGGGAAAAGTAACTTCAAAAAGGTACCTATCTCCGAATGAAAATGTTTTGTGAACCAATTTTACGTGTGTTGTTAAATGAACGGTTTGAACTGAGATAGGTACAAGTGATTTGAAAACTGATAAAACAATCAGATATTGGATACATAGGGCCAGAGTGGCCTATTGAGGTTGCGTAAGCGGCTAACTCGGTTGTGCGCACTACATAACCGATTAGTCCAGGAAGTCAGAGACCTAGCTAGTCTCTGAGTTCTGGAACAGGTTTATGGGATGGCAGATAGAGCCGTCTGGTGTTGCCTAATCAGCTGTCTTCACATATCCATTACGTATCTGATTTTGGTTTTATGATTCCCGTAACGGAAACAGTGATTTACATAGTTGAATTATAAATGTGAATAACATGCTAAAATTGGACTCTGGTGTTTACACAGAACACAACTATGTTGTTTTATTAAGAGCATGCTATTCAGTGATATCCAGTTCCTTTTTATGTTGTTTTATCTTGACAGAGATTCAAAATGAATTACAGGTTATTGCTTTATAGTTCTATTCCTATAACTATTTAGATTAACTATTTTTTACTCTGCTATTCATATGTTGGTACTGCTGAGTGATTATATGCTCACCCTTGCAACCTGTTATATATATATCGCAGATGCCTAGACGATCTATCAGACCTGGTCAGAGCAGATTTTCAGCCCCTTCCGGTCCTGACTCCTCTGCGGTAGTTTGTATCAGATCATGTGCGGTCTGATGAGTTGCTGAATAAGTTAGTGTGTCAGACTATTTAATAATTTGGTTATGTAATAGTGAGTAGCTAGATCATACTTGAACCTGGATCGGATCTTGGTTTTGGGGTCATGTTAGTGTAATAATAATAATCTCGTAGTTTATATTTGCGGTTTGTTACATTTAGTGACGTCAGCTCCTGACCCCGGGGTTGAGGTCGTCACATTAACGGTGGATATTCTTGACAAATGACAGATGATAGATGTGGCGCCCTCCAAACCCGGGTCAGAAGTTTGGGTCCACAACACATTCACAATATATAAACATGTACATAAAATATTAATGTCAATGACCCTGTTTCACATAACCACGGATCGCAACAGGTAAAGTATGAAAACAAGCCACAGTCTTAACTTTTATTACAACGTACCAAGTCCCAACTAATTAACTTACAATTGATAATAAAATCATTCTTACAATCTGACTATCTCTCTACCGCATGAAGATTCTGCTAGCTCGATTCAACTCATCTGGAACCTTAACCCGCACTTTGGACTGAGAAACTTCACTATCACCCATATTCTTTTCCACTGTAAAATATATAAAAGAAATCGCATGGTGAGCTAACTAGCTCAGCCAAGCATAATATGATAATTGAGGTTAAACAATGATCAAATGCGATGATTCGAAGGAATCAAGTTTCTTTTAACTCATCATAGAATTGGATACTCCATTTTAAGTTTAAAACCAAGGTTAGGCTGCTGATCAGTCACGTACTAACCCCGAGCAAGCACACAGCACTGCTCTAATTACTGGATCCAAGGCACACATTGGCCTAACTTGACCATTGGTATGGTCTCACCACGAATCTGGTCCACATATATAAAAACTATCCAATCCTAAGCAGTTCAATATGATAACAATATGATTCAATAAACAAGATATATTCATTGATGGTTAAACATTTGCATAAAAATGTAAGAAAACTCATGGATATCTCAAGGGTATATTAGGGTATGTACAAGAAACGGTTTTCAGTTCGTAAAAGCATCAGGTATTGGATCAGTAATGATTTTTCAAGATCTAGTTATTCGATGTTATAAGGAATGGTTGGAGCATAGAAGTTTCTGTGTTTCAAACAATTTTGTTCCAGTATTTGGTGGTTGGTAGTTAAACATTTGGGGTGTAGTATCATATCCGTGTGGTTTTGTATCTGAGGATCAACAAGGATGGTTTACAAGAATAAGGCTTACGGCTCAAGATCAAAAAATAATCAGGATTCAAGGGTAAACAGTTTAAAGCACTTGCATTATAAAACAGGAGTTATGTTTAATAATAGCAACATGTTATGAAATAGTTCGAAAACATTGGTAATATATCTTGAAGAAAAGTTCAGAAATACTTGCCTTACAAGGCTTTACAACTATCACTGATCAACTCTGAGCCGACTTTGCGGCTCAGGCTCTAACGTCCAACCACTAGATCCCATTGGATTCGATTTCGACACTCAGGTCTTCCTGTTGAAATTCTACTGAGCTCGTCGACTGATCACTAGGTTATCTTTAGTCCATCGTCCACTTTCAGGTTCCCGACTATAACCTACAGGGTCGAAATACCCTACGTTAGACGTCTAGGTATGCTTGACATATCCTCTATATTAATTCTTATCCAACGATATTCAAACCCGACTCGTAATTATTCATATTAGAATAACACAGATAGCAATTAGAGTTCACATTCTCGAAATCGGTCAGTGTTTGTTTTCGGGAAAATACCCATACTCTTTATTTACGAAATCAGGGTTATTGATTTAGAAAAATATTTCATCACATCGTACAATCAAGTTTCATATAAAACACACACACACATATATATATATAGTCTTCAACGTCCCGATATTCATCGAATACATTTCTGTATTTGCGTAATTCAGTTTTTTTTTTTCGAAATCGGACAACGTTTCCTTTGTTTATAGGACTACCGTCGAACACAATATCGACGTCAAATCAATTTACAACAATTATAACGACAATCCAATCACAATCCCAAATGAACGATTCCCAATCACCGACATTATTTAATTATAATATTAGTCGTATTTTATATTTTTATTCGTATTAGGACTCAGAATTGATCATCACCGTCACCGGCCACCGTTGACTCGCCGAGGCTCATCGTCGACAGCGGTAAAATTTGTCGTGCCCAATTAATTTGGGTTTCCATACAAATTTTCACCGATTGATTACTAACAATTCCCGTATAACTTTATTATTTATCTCACGAAAGTCATCAAAATTCAATCCTGCAGAAAAGTATAATAAAAATTTATATAATAATTCTTCATTTACAAATCTGCGAAATAAATAGGGCCAACAGTAACGTCTATACGCGCCGCACGCGCAAGGAAACTTAAAAATACAGGGCAGCTATTTACGCAACACGAGCCACGCAACCACCAAAATCTCCTCGCCGAACAGCGAGGGATGGCGGCGGCAACTGGGAATAATCGAGCACAGGCACACGCACCCAAGGACTGACACACACACACACAGCCATATCAACTATACATACACATACAGAAAGACACCACCGAAAAAGCCATAGCCGACCGGAACTCCGGTGGAGGCTTACCAGAGAAAACGAAGGCAGCAACACCGGGAAGAAGTCAAGATAGAGGGGATTCACGGGGGAATAAGAAAATGAACCCAAAGAAAAGAGAAACAAAACTAAGTTCGCATATTCCTCACAGAGAGAGATCGAAAACCGAGAGAGATAGGGGTAAGACCATAGCGGTGGAAAAAGGGGGCTTCCTGTTGGTTGTTTTTGTTTCTTTTAATTTTTTATTATTTTATAGTCGTGCAACCTTCACAGCTCTGCCACGTACCAGAAATAAAGGACACGTGGCTTGATTCTGACTGCAAGCCTACTTCCCCCTCATTTAATCTAATTAGCTGTACAATTTGCGAATGAATATTAATCGAAATAATTCCAAGTAGACTGATAATTTTCTAAGATCCCGAACTAATGGAATAAAATTTTCATAATTTTAAAGCAACTTGAAACGCAGTTTTTACCCGTATTTCACAAATTAACGAACCGAGGTGTGTTTAAACAAATTCAGAAAAATCGCGAAAATAATCTTATAATATTATAACATCCCGAAGTAATAAAAACCTAAGTTTCATACTTTTAACACAATTTTGAAATGTCCTTATACCCGCTTTTACATCATAAAACGAAACAACGAGCGCATGAAACTAATCCCGAAAATTTCCAAATAATTTAAAATTCTTAGAATATTCCAAACTTTAAATAAATATGGGTTTCATAATTTTGAAGAATTATAGAATTAATATGGATTTGCAAATAAAAGCATTCAGAAAATCATTAAAGATAAATAATTAATAAAATATTAATTTCTCATTTTATAAAATCCTAAAAATAATTATTGTAATTAATAAACATAAAAACAATTTTAGAGACATTTCAAGTATTTGTACAATATTTTGCATTAAATCCACTTTAAAAGTGAAACAATTCAATACAATTCCT